>NC_026006.2:11417660-11717660 GCF_000442705.2 Elaeis guineensis | reverse complement strand
CACCTATTGAATAGAGTTCCATTAAAGTTCATTCCTACCACACTGTATGAGATATGATTTGATAAGAAGTTGAGTCTAGGTTATTTTAAGACTTGGAGATGTTCGGCCTATGTCAAGAGACAGATGATAGATAAATTAGAGGATAGATCTATTACAGCTCGCTTTATAGGATATCCTAAGGAATCTATGGGATACTACTACTTTCCATAAGACCACAATATGATTGTGAGTCAAAATGCCGTATTCTTAGAAAAATAGTTTATCCAGGATGGTGGTAGTGGAAGGTTAGTTAAGCTCGAAGAGGTCTCTGAAAAACCAAGAACTATAGATCCTCAGAAACCCATTGTCCACGAGCCAGTAGTAGACGTTCCTCAACCATCTCGTAGATCTAGCAGGATCTCCCGACCTCCTAAAAGATATATGGGTATGCTTACAGAGGAAGTAAAAAAAATATTCCTTATGGGAGATAGGGATCATGGTGATGATCTTAATACTTTTGATGATACAATGTCTGGCATCGATTCTGAGAAATGGTTAGATGCTATGAAGTCAGAAATTGACTCAATGCACTCGAACCAAATCTGGACCTTAGTGGATCCACCTGTTAGATGTATGTCCTAGAAGCCAATATAGCTGATATATTGTAATTAATCTAGGGTATAATTTTATACTTAATATATTGATATGATCAATAAAAGGATAAATTCTTTTTCATTTAAGTGTAATGTGTTTTTGAATCATCCATAGAATTAGTTTCGATACATACTCTCAAGGTGTTGAAAATTAGAGACATATATTTAATTCCTAAAGGTTCTCGATCATAGGATCATCATGAGGATGGTGATAGAACCGGATAGACTGGCACATAGATTGCTTCCTTCAAGATAGAGGGGTCTTTAATCTATTGCGTAGAGACACAGAGCAATGAGTACGGGTGGTTGTTAGAGAACAACTAGCTTTGAGCATGACCATACGAGAGATCACTTGAATTTTTATTCAATCATTAGTGATTATCTCGATACTGTAGTTGTGTGACTGATCCTTTGATTTTAGATGGTACTACTGCTCGCAGTGAGGCTACTAGAGTTTGATTGACACATACATATTGATGTGCTGACCTAATTTAATCAGTCAGATGTCAGATCTACTGATTTAGAAGAGACCTAAACCTAAATTTTCTCATTAAATATTAAGTCTAGAGGTCTTCCATCATTGTAGAGATGTGGGTGCCTTCCTGACGTTGATCGTTCTTGATTGGTTACAATGATTCGGTTGTATCGAAAAGCTACAATCACTCTATTGATATTTGATATTCTGGGGTAGAGATGGGGTTGGCCCCAATAACTGTTAGATAAGGGTCCTAATGATGGCTTTACGTCTGCTGGTGAATGATGGGTCTGACTTAACTAAGGAATGTGCCAATAACTGTTAGGTGAGGCCACAGGACTTAGAGACCAAGCCCACTGCATCTTGCTTAGTGAAGCAATAGAAAGGTATTGTCCACTCATTGGTCTGTACTCACCAATAACCGTTAGGTGAGATGTATATAGATTAATAGGATTGCAGTATCCACTTGAAACTGATCACGTATAGATTTTCGTTTCTCCACCCAAAGAGTGTGGGAGATTCAAAAAAATAGTGAGAGCCTTGTTTATTTTTAAATTCCTTTGAATAAATATTTTTATAAGTATAAAATCTAACTAAAAATTATTCTCTCTGTAGATAACCATGTCGAGTTCAAACCCCTTAGTCCGAATCCTTGATACAAATAGGTTGACCGGCACCAATTACAAAGATTGACTCTAAATTTGAGAATTATTCTCAATTTTGAAAAACTCACCCATGTCCTCGATCAGAAAGTATCTGCGTTACCTGCTCGCTCATCCGCTGATCAATGAGCTACACTTAAGAAGTGGATGGATGAAGATAACAAGATGAAGTGCTATATCTTAGCATCCATGTCCAATGATCTTCAGTAATAGCTTGAAGATATAAGGACTGCCAGGGAGATGCTGGTTCACCTTCAAGAGTTGTATGGTGAACAGAGTCGCATGGCTCGCTTTGAGGTCTTCAAGAGATTTTTTAGAACGAAGATGCGTGATGGGTAGGCTGTCAATGATCATTGTTTGACAATGATCAAGGACATAGAGGAGCTTCAGAAGCTCGAGATGAATATGGACAAGGAATTACAGGTGGATCTGATCCTCTAGTCTCTTCCTGATTCATATGGGCAGTTCATCATGAACTACTATATGAATAAGATTGATGCTACTTTACTAGAGTTATTGAATATGCTGGTGACTGCAGAGGGTACCTTGAAAAGTTGAAGGGGCACAATTCTGACTGTGGAGTGGACTTCCTCCAAAAAGAAGTCTTCTTTCAAGAAGAAGAAAAAATCCACAAAGAAGTAGAAGAATGAGGCCAAGCCCAAGAAACAGGTTTCGAAGAAGGCTGACGATAAAGAAAAATATTTCCATTGCAATGTTAAAGGCCACTGGAGAAGAAACTGTCCGGCCTACCTGACGACTGTCAAAAGCAGGAAGAAAGATGGGCCTTCTAAAGGTATGTCTGAGTTGCTTATTATTGAAATGAATCTAACAGTTTCCTCTTCCTTTAGTTGGCTTCTTGATTCTAGTTCAAGTGCTTATTTGTGGACTTCAATGCAGAGTCTTGAAAAAGTTAGGGGGCTGAGGGAAGACGAAATCACTCTCCGAGTTGGTAATGGAGCAAGCATTGCTGTTGTGGCCGTCGGGACCTATCCTCTTAACTACCGTTAGGATTTAGTTTGCTTTTGCAAGACTGTTTCTATATACCTATAGCCTGTAGAAATTTGATTTTTATCTTTGTGCTGGCACAAGATAATTATAATTTTTATTTCAATAAAGACATGTAATCTATTTATTTTGAAAATAAACTGGTGGCACATGCTTTCTTGATTGACGATCTTTACCATTTGCATACAAATACAAGTGTAAACATTAATTAGCAAATAGTAAATGCCATAGGGTCTAAGAGATCTAGAGATAGAAAAAGTATTTGTGGCACCTTAGGCTAGGTCATATTGGAGAAGATAGACTCATCAAACTAGAGAAAGATGGTCTTCTTAGACCATTGACTTCTGAGTCTTATCTAGTTTGTGAATCATATCTTCAAGAAAAAATGACTAAGCTATCCTTTGTGGGATAAGAAGAAAGGGCCACTGAGATATTAGTCCAAGTACACACTGACGTGTGTGGTCCATTTGATGTACAAGTCAGGAGTGACTATATCTACTTCATAACCTTTATTGATGATTATTCACGGTATGGGTTCATGTATCTGATGCACCAAAAGTCTGAAGCTTTTAAAAAGTTCATAGAATTCATATATGAAGTAGAAAAATAGATCAAAAAATCTATAAAGATTTTTTCGATCAGATCGAGAAGTGGAATATCTTAGTAAAAAATTTTGGACCTATCTCAAAGATAATGGTATAGTCTCACAGTGGACACCTTTAGGGACGTCTCAGCTCAACGGAGTATCCGAAAGGAGGAATCGGACCCTATTAGATATGGTTCGATCTATGATGAGCTTCACAGACCTTTCTGACTTTCTTTGGGGATGTGCTTTGCTTTCTGTGATTCATCTCTTGAATCTGATTTTCTCTAAATCCGTTCCTACCACACGATATAAATTATGGCATGGTAAGAAGCCAACTCTTGGATACCTCAAGATTTGGAGATGTCTGGCCCATGTCAAATGACAGCAGGCGAACAAGTTAGAGGCTAGGTCCTTTAGGGCTCATTTTATAGGGTATCCTAAGGAAACCATAGAATACTACTTTTATCTTCCTGAGGATCACAATGTGATTATGAGCCACCATGCTGTCTACTTGGAAAAGAAGTTTATCTAAGATAGAGATAGTGGGAGGAAGATTGAGCTTAAAGAGAAAGTCTCTGAAGAGCATCAAGTCTAAGGATCTAAACCCAATAATGAGCCAGTAGATGTGATACCTCCTCCATCTCGTAAATCAAGTAGGATCTCCCATCCTCTTGAAAGATACTTAGGTATTCTTACAGAAGATTTAGAAGAAGCATTCCTTATGGGAGATAGGGATATTAAGAATGATCCCAAAACCTATAATGAGGCAATGTTAAATATAGACTCCGAGAAATAGATGGATGCGATGAAGTTAGAAATTGACTCCATACATTCCAATCAGGTTTGATCTTTAGTAGATCCACCTAAAGGTATTGTACCTATTGGGTGTAAATAGATTTACAAAAAGAAGATTGGGTCGGATGAAAAGGTAGAGACCTATAAGACAAGGCTAGTCGCAAAAGGTTATAGTCCATGCGAAGGCATCGACTATCATGAAACTTTTTCATCTGTAGTCATGTTGAAATCCATCCATACTCTGCTTGCCATAACAGTATTTTATGATTATGAAATCTAATAGATGGATGTGAAGACTACCTTCCTAAATGGATATCTTGAGGAAGATATCTATATGGAGCAGCCTCTGGGTTTCACATCCAGTGATAGTGATCACAAGGTCTACAAGCTACAAAAGTGCATATATGGACTCAAGAAGCATCTCGGAGTTAGAACACTCGCTTCAATGATGTGATCAAAATGTTTGATTTCATAAAAAATGAGGAGCCATATGTGTACAAAAAGGTCAGTGGGAGCACTGTCACATTCTTCATATTGTATGTGGATGACATCCTCCTGGTTGGGAATGATATTCCCATGCTGACGTCGGTCAAAGTATGGTTGTCGAAAGAGTTTGCCGTGAAAGACCTAGGAGAAGCTTCCTACATTTTTGGTTTAAAGGTCTATAGAGATAGATCTAAGAGAATGATAGGACTCTCATAGCATATGTACATAGAGGAGGTGCTGAAGAGGTTCAGTATGAAAAACTCCATGAGGGATCTTTTGCCCCTTAGACACAGCATTCATCTCTCTAAGAAGATGTGCCCTGACACACATAAGGAGATCCAACGCATGAGCAAGATCCCTTATGCTTCGATAATAGGGAGTCTCATGTATGTTATGTTATGTACACGCCCTGATATAGTACTTGTCGTGAGTGTCACGAGTAGATATCAGGCAAATCCAGATGAAGAACACTGGATTACTGTTGAAAACATTCTTAAGTACTTCAAAAGGACTAAAGATTTGATGTTAGTCTTTGGTGGAGTATCAGAGCTGAAAGTTGAGGGATACATCGATTCAGACTTTATGGCTGATGTTGATGATAGAAAGTCTACATCAAGGTGTATCTTCTTGTGTAATGGTGGTGAGCTAGCCTTCAATATGGACTTCACATAAGCTAGTACTCTCAGGGAGGCCAATCATATCAGAGCTTTGAGTGAACTATCCATAGAGGCCAGACATCCTGTACGACTGTAAGCAATCAGAGATGATCTCTTTACTACGTTCATCAGCAATGGAAATCATCTATCTGTGCTTAGATATCAAGTTTTGAACTCAAATAGAGATAGATTTGATCTACTGCAAACATCCATGCATGCTGATTTTTATTGTAGATTCTGTATATATTATATATCATGTCATAAATCCTAAAGTAGATTAATTTAATAATTAGATCATGTGTATGTTTGATTAATATGATTAATCTAGTTGCACTCTATTATGATTTATTTCGAAATAAATTTAAAATACATGCATGAAATCACCTACGATTTTCTTCAGGTGCTTGATTTCACTACTCTTAAACATAATTGCCAAGTTAACATTTTTGAATCAAGACCTCAATCTCAGCCTTGAGCTAGTGGCATTCCATGGTGTCATGGCCATAGTTCCAGTGAAAGCGACAATATTTTCTCTTACTTCTCTGTTGCTCCAAGAATTGATTTTGATGATCACAAACTATTTGAGGAGACTACTAATGTATTTTCTATCTTTGAAGATTATTTTTAGTATATTTCAGGTAGTCCAAGAGATTGGGTTTGAAAAGCTTTATCAAGTATGCCAAAAGTTGAAGTTTCAACAAGTTGAAAAAGTTTTTGAAGGATTTTGAGAGTGTCCAAATTGATTTGAATCCACTTGAGAGCGTTTAGAAGTATTCTGATAAGTTTCGAATCTTAAATGCATAAAAAATTAGGTTGGAACAAAATAAGATGACCCATCTGGGTCATCCCTTTTCGTTGGGCAACCGGCACACTTCATTTTGGCTCATGCCATGCTGTGGGATGACCCACCTAGGATGAGCCATGTGATTGGGATGACCTACTAGACTATAAGACCAACATAGAAAGCTGAACTTTCTATCTAGCCTATTGGGACACCCCATGGGATGTCCCAATACCAATGGGACATCCCATGGGATGTCCCATTCTGGGCGAGCTGCGTAACGACTAGTTTTTAGCCCATTTTTGATGCATTTAATGCATATTAAATACTCTCTAACGACTCTAAACCAACTCTAAGATATTCTCAAGGGTAGATAGTGATTATAAAAGCTCTCTTGAAGAAAAAAATTAAAAGTTTTGCAAGCATTCAAAGCTCACATCTGTGAAAAACTCATTCAGTCCTAAAAGAGAGAAAAGAAGCATTCAATCACATCACCAACTACTCTCCAGTAGCAATCAAGTGTGGAATTCATTGAGGGTGTTCAACAAAAGCTTTTTTTCTTGAGTATTATATTTATTTTGCATTCATTGTATCTATTTAAGGGGATTGCATGCTGAATTTTCTGTACTCTATTTTTCTAAAATTGTATTTGGATTTTTGAGTTTTGGGAGGTTCCAAAATTTATTTGGGTTGATCTAAACCCTGAATAAGATTGTTGAAAGTTGACTTGTATCCAAAAAATAAGTGTTCTTACTTGGATAGCTAGGGTCGGAGTGTCCGACGTGTTGTAACTTTGAATCCATTTAGTGGATTGAATTCTCAAATAGAAACTTGGAGAGTGGATGTAGGTTCAAAATTAGTATCTAATCACTATAAATTTTTGTGTTTACTATGCTTACTTCTCTTTACTTGTTCTTTATATCATTTACTTGCATTCTTTCTTTTATATTTAAATTTATTTTTATTGAATATCAACCTACTTCACTAGATCTCTTTTGCACATTATTTTAGTACACTAATCTTTTAAAATTTTAAAAAGATCCAATTCACCCACCCTCTTGGGCTCCATTTCTAGGCAATAAGTGGTATCAGAGCCCGGTGCTCTAGTCCTTGCTTGATTTAACCATCAAGAGCTAAAGGTCTATGGCAGTCCAATTTGGCACATCTCTAACCGAGGGGCAATCCATAAACCGACCTTCACTTTTCAATAGGTCAAACTATACCTATTGGAAAGCTCGGATGAGAATTTTCATACAAGTACTTGACTATGATATATGAAGTATCATAGTAAATGGACCATACACACCCACTAAATTAATTGATGGTGTGTCTCTCTCTAAGTCGGAAGGTGAATGGGATGAAATTGATAAGAAAATGGCTCAACTCAATACTAAAGTCATGAATATTTTATATTGTACTTTGAATACTAATGAATTTAATCATATTTCTACGTACAATTCAGCTAAAAAAATTTGAGATCAGTTAGAAGTCACACACGAAGGCACAAACCATGTAAAAGAATCTAAGATCAATATGCTTGTGCACAACCATGAACTATTTAAAATGGAACCTGAAGAATCAATAACTCAAATATTCACTCATTTTATTGACATCATAAATGGTTTAAAAAATCTTGACAAATGTTATTCTAATAGTGATCTTGTGAGAAAAGTGCTCAGGTCCTTACCAAGATCATGGGAGGTAAAAGTCACTACAATCCAAGAGGCCAAGGATTTGAA
The DNA here is from genome assembly GCF_000442705.2 of Elaeis guineensis. Taxonomy (NCBI): domain Eukaryota; kingdom Viridiplantae; phylum Streptophyta; class Magnoliopsida; order Arecales; family Arecaceae; genus Elaeis; species Elaeis guineensis. The sequence continues at coordinate 11,709,843 of NC_026006.2, read as the reverse complement.
TACTCTACTATTGAGTATAAAACCCCACCAGCCTCCGGTTTAGACTTCCTTTGCAGATCCCGATGGCGATCGCGACTCCCTCGACTCCAGCTTCTCCGACGCAGGTGGATTTTTGCACCAACAGGATTGGCACTAGAGGAAGGGCCTGTGTCTTTGCAGCACCCTTGTTCTTAAAGGAGTGCTCAACGGGACCGCCTCCGGTCATCTTTTCCGACATCCACTCCTCCTTCCCCCACTGGGTCTTTGCCCGATGCCTCCCTGCAAAGCATCCATGCGGCGATCCACGACCTCTGCGGCCAGATCTCAGGCTCCGACCTCACCTTCGATTTCCCAACCTCCTCCTCCTCCTCCGGCAATGACGGTTGGTGCGGAGCAATTCGACCTACTGGTGCAGCAGGTCAGAGGCCTTACTGAAGCTGTGCAGGCCATGCAACAGCAGCAGCAGCCGCAGGCATCAGTGCGACTGGAAAGAGCATCACCGGAACCCCAAAATCTGATGGTGGGATGGGCCACTTGGGCCAGCCGCCCCGTCTTTCCCGGAAAGACAAATCCAAGGGTGGAGAGCCCTCAATCAGACCATGATTCCACCCTTGGAAGATCTCTACCTCCATTCTGTCAGAAGACCCTCGAGACCCGTAGTCGAGAGGATTTCCTGGACCGGAGGCTCCAGGAGATGAACAGATGGATCGAAGAGCTCCGCCATGCTCCCCCCGCTTATGGTGAGGACATTTGTACTGACCCTCCCTTTTCTCAAATGATCATGCAGGAACCGATCCCGCCAAACTTCAAACTCCCTCAATTTGAAAGCTACGATGAGACTTTGGACCCAGTTGACCACCTGGAGGCCTTCCGGATAATGATGCTGCTTCATGGTGCGCCCGACGTCATTCTATGCCGAGCCTTCCCATCCACCTTGAAGGGAGTGGCAAGAAACTGGTACTCGATGCTGAAGTTGGGTACCATCTTTTCCTTTGATCAGATGAGCCACCAATTTGTGGCTCATTTTGTCAGCAGCCGATGCCCCCGGAAGGGTTCGGAGTCCCTCATCAACATCAAGCAGAGGGAGGGGGAGTCCATTCGGGCCTACATCAACCGCTTCAATGTCGCCACACTGGAGGTCCGGAACTTGGACCAATCGATAGCGATGGCCGCCCTGAAAGGTGGCCTTCAGAAGAACGACCTTTTATTCTCCCTGAAAAAGAAGTACCCCAGAGATTTTGCTGACCTATTGGCTCGGGCCGAAGGGTACGCCCGAGCGGAAGAAGCCTTCAAAATGAAGGACGAGGAGACCGTGAGAGAGCGGCAGACGGGAGACTTGAATAAGCCAGCAGTTGAAAAAGGGCCGAGAGAAGCTCGGCCACATTCTCAAACTCCTCTCGGGCACAAGCGCGTCCAGACTCTTCCTCGAGCACGCAGGCAGGGAAGCCCGGATCATCGGGCTCGACGGGGCTCTCCCCCAGGAAGATTCCACAACTATGCCCCCCTCAACGCATCGAAAACCCAGGTACTGATGGAGGTCAGAGAACAGCTCCCTAGGCCAGAGAGGATGCGCACGCACCTCGGGAAGTGCAATCCTAACAAGTTTTGCCTCTACCATCGTGACCACGGCCACGACATGGAGGAATGCATCCAGCTCTGAGATGAGATCGAGGAGCTCATCCGACGAGGTCGACTTGATAGGTTCATTCGATGCCGGCCTGAGGGTAGAGAAGATCGGCCAAGGGCCCTGCCGCAGCCTGAGCCGCCAAGGAGGGAAGAGTAGCCCGGAGATCGGCCTCCAATCGGGATCATCAACTCCATCTCTGGAGGACCTCAACAGGAAGCAGACCTTCCACGGCACTAGGGTTTGAAAACTTGTAAATGTATAACGAATGACTCTACTTTAAATCAAGATTCCTTTCAAATCTGCACATCTTTTTCTTTTTGGCACGGACTTGTAACGACAGGGGACGACCACTTCGGACAACAAAAACAAACCCTAATGTGGGCAAAGTCAAAGGCCCGGTTACCCTTAGACCGGATGGGGGGAGAGGCCAAACAGCGCCCATATGCGCCCCCACAGTCATGTTAGGGACAGGAGGAGAACCTCACCCTAACATGAGCAAAGTCGAAGGCCCGGTTACCCTTAGACCAGATGGAGGGAGAGGCCAAACAGCGCCCATATGCGCCCCCACAGCCATGTTAGGGACAGGAGGAGAACCTCGCCCTAACATGAGCAAAGTCGAAGGCCCGATTCTCCTTAGACCGGATGGGGGGAGAGGCCCTGCAACGCCCACATGTGCCCCCACAGCCATGTTAGGGATAGGAGGAGAACCTCGCCCTAACATGAGCAAAGTCGAAGGCCCCGTTACCCTTAGACCGGATGGGGGGAGAGGCCAAACAGCGCCCATATGCGCCCCCACAGCCATGTTAGGGATAGGAGGAGAACCTCATCCTAACATGAGCAAAGTTGAAGGCCCGGTTACACTCAGACCGGGTGGGGGGAGAGGCCCCGCAGCACCCATATGCGCCCCCATAGCCCTGGTAGCGACAAGAGGAGGACCTCGTCCTAACCTGAGCTAAAATCGATTATGTCAGAAATAGGGGAAGAACCCCATCCTGACGTCAGTCAAGATCTGGTCATTTAAGACCAGATAAGAAGAAGGGAACTTTTCCAGCGACCCCTTCGTGCTCCCGCGACCCCACCAAGAGCAGAGGGAAGACCCTCACTCGAAAAAAGAAAAAGAAAAAGGAGAGGGGAGTTAAAAAGGAAAGCAATGAACTGCATCAGTGATGAATGAAAAATAAATTGCATCAAAGATGCAAGGAACCTCGTTTCAGCAAGGATTGGGGTTCTTATCAAAATTCCCAACCTTCAAGAAAGCTCTCAACATGAGCCAGAGATAAGGCAGCTTCCTCAGGGCGACGATAAGCTCGGACCTCCGAGCTCGAACTCTGAAAGAGGGCATCAAAGCCGAGCGGCCCCGGGCAAATGTGCAGCCATGGACGAAAGGATGGGTCAATGCGACGGCAATCGGGTACCTCCGAATGGCATTGATTCCAAGCAAGGCAAAAGTCAAAAGAAGCTCAGCAAGTGACAATTCAACACATGAGTAAAAGAGGTAACGAAAGATTCCCTTCTCATGTTATTTATTAAATATGCATTACAGAGCCATTAAGGCTGAAGAAGAAGGATGACTGGAAAAGCGAGCCGATGCGGCAACGACCAGCGACCTCCGAACGACTTGGAAAAAAAAAAAGAAAGAAAAAGAAAAAGAAGGGAATACAATAATAACAATGGTAAATGAAAGAAGTTCGGCAGGCAGCAATTCGATGCAAAATGCAGACGAAGTAACAAAATCTCCTTCTCATTCTTGATTAACAAAGGTGTACATTACAAGGCCTCGGGGGTCGAGAAAAAAAAAATATTACTACAAGACTCAAAGGGAACACGTTGGAGACCACTTCAAGCTCCCAACTTCTCCTTCCAGTTCCATCCTTCTCAGCAGCATTTTTCTTTGCGTGTGATAAATCCCTCAACTCTCACCCCCCGCCTCGTTTCGCTCCATCATCAAAACCCCAGCCCTAGGGGGAAAAGGGGGGGATAGAATTCAAGGGGCAGTGATGGCAACGGCAGCGATGACGATGACCTGCATCAAGAAAAACCGAAGGCACCCCGAAGGCCGTGATAGCACCAGAGGCATGCATCACCACCATGTGTTCCACAACAACCACCATCCTAGGTACTCCGACAAGGTCGGCATGCACTACTTCCACCGTCCCCGCAACAAATTCTACTGCCTCACCGTTAGCACCGACCGCTTCTGGTCCCTCGACCCCGACGACATCAAGAATCCCACCACAGCTTGTGACGACAACTCTGCCCCCTTGACTGTTGTCACCCCATTCAACTACTCCAAAATTCTCGGGTGAAATGCGCTCACCGATTGTTCCCGTTATTAAATCCCTATTGTTGAAGGAATTCTCCCTCGAGCCCCCTTTGAGGCGATGGGAATCCTCAGTGACAGTTCGACAGTCGGAGAATTCGCAGGCCACTGTTTTCCCTCTCATACTCCTCTTGGTCCATGGCATCCTCTCGAGGTTGGCCTCCGAGGCAGAAGCCCCGACAGGAGAACCCCTCGGAGAGGCTCGGAGGACTGAAGGCGGCGGGGAGCCGGTGGGGATGGCGAAGACTGGTGCGAAGAGCGCTCAGAGTCGGAAAGGGTACCGATGGAGTGGCTGAGTGGCTAAACTCTCAGGCAGAAGAAAGGTGTCGACTCTCAGGCGAAGTGAAGCCCCTGGAGGAAAGGCGGGGGCTTAAATAAGCGACGAGACCTAACGCAGTTATGGTGGCGGATGTCCCTAAGCCCACCAGCACCCGCCACGTGTCCCACTCACCGTGGCGTAGGGCTAGCTGCCGGCGGGATCATTATGGTGCGGCGCTTAGGATTACACCCTGGTGGGAATTTTGAAAGGACTCTTCGGATCACCCTAATCGGAAAAAAGCTCCAGCACGCGCGTATTGAATGCCAAGATTTTCGAGGGCGGTCGTGTGTAGAATTCAAGGAAACAACTTCGACTGTGAAAATTTTCTGTACTTCCTTCGATCGAAACTCGAACTCGAAAGTAGGGGGACTGGTGTTGGGTATAAAACCCTCCCAGCCGAAGTTCGTGTCGGGAGTGACCCCTCAGGGATTCCACCGACGTCCGACCTTCGACGGCATCTCTCCGACGACCGAGCCCCCACGATATTCCCAAGTTCTGCCGACGAATAGACCTCCACCGACGTCGATCAAATTCTTCACGATGGACGGACTCCACCCAAGTTCCTACCCGGAAGACTTCACCCGGACTCCTACGGGAGCCGGACTTCGTCCCCGACTTCAGCAGTAGGAAGACTTCGCCCAGACTCCTACGGGAGCCGGACTTCATCCCCGACTTCAGCGGCAGGAAGACTTCGTCCGGACTCCTACGGGAGTCGGACTTCATCCCCGACTTCAGCAGTAGGAAGACTTCGTCCGGACTCCTACGGGAGCCGGACTTCGTCCCTGACTTCAGCAGCAGGAAGACTTCGTTCAGACTCCTACGGGAGCCAGACTTCATCCCTGACTTCAGCAGTAGGAAGACTTCATCCGGACTCCTATGGGAGCCGGACTTTATCCCCGACTTCAGCAGCAGGAAGACTTCGTCCAGACTCCTACGGGAGCCAGACTTCATCCCCGACTTCGACAGCAGGAAGACTTCGTCCGGACTCCTACGGGAGCCAGACTTCATCTCTGACTTCAGCGGCAGAAAGACTCTGTCCGAACTCCTACGGGAGCCAAACTTCATCCCCGACTTCAGCGGCAGGAAGACTTCGTCCAGACTCCTATGGGAGCCGGACTTCATCCCCGACTCTGATTGCAGGTAAACTTCATCCGGACTCCTACGGGAGCCAGACTTCATCCCCCACTTCAACTGTAGGAAGACTTCATCCGGACTCCTACGGGAGCCAGACTTCCACCCTAAACTCCTGTTGCAGGTCTCGATCGAGATTCCTCGATAAATGATCCCCATTCGAGCTTCTACGGAGATCGGACTCCAACCAAACTTCGACCGATAGGTCTAGACCCTTTGGCAGACTATAGTAACTACCACGACTCTGCTCCACCTCCTACGACGGATTTCGCATGGCTCCATCACTCCCTAGCAGGCTTCAGTAACAGCCACGACTCTGCTCCACTTCCTGTGATGGATCTTACGCCGCTTCACTTTCTACAACAGACTCCACGTGGCGAGCCATGGTGACCGCCACGACTCCACCCCATTACTCTTCATAACAAACTCATCCTAGCCCCAAGCAGCCCACGACTAGGCAGTTACAAACGTCGCTATCAATCCGTCGCTCCCTCCGCCTATAAAAAGGGAGACCCCGGATACGTTATTCTCTAAGCTCTAATTTCTATTCCAAAACTCTGCTAAAATTTTCATTTGAGCACTCCATTCTTGTTGAGGCAGAGAACTGACTTGAGCGTCGGAGGGTCTTGCCAGAGCAACCCCACCTCTAGTTTAGACTTCCTTTGCAGGTCCCGGCGGCGACCGCGACTCCCTCGACTCCAGCTTCTTCGACGCAGGTAAATTTTTGCACCAACATCTACCATTGAAGGAGCTGCTTGGATCCCTCATGATTCACGAACTGACCATGAAGCAACACTGAAGAAGAAACCAGAAGCAAGGACCATAGCCCTCAAGTCGATAGCTCAGGAAGAAGAAGACACAGAAAAATTAGACAATAGTAAAGAAGATGAAGACTTGGCCCTGATCATCAGAAAGTTTAGATATTTTATGAGAAGAAAAAAATAAGGGAAAAGGAGAAGACCACTAGTCAAGGGGGAGCCAAGCAAAGAAAAAGAAAAGGAACAGCCCATCATCTACTATGAATGCAAGAAGCCGGACCATTTTAGATCAGAATGCCCCCAGCTCAAGAAAGGCCAAAAGAAGTTCAAGAAGAAGAAGGTCATGATGGCTATATGGAGTGATAGTGATGACTCTACCACTAACGAAAAATCTCATAAAGAAGCCAACCTGTGCCTTATGGCATATGAAACTGAGGTATCATCTGAAACTCAATCTAAATTTACTTATGATGAACTGTTAGAAGTTTTTCATGAACTTTTAAATGACCTAAAAGAATTAGGTACTAAAAATAAAAATTTAAAATCAAAATACCATGTATTAACTAAAGAAAATGAAGAAGTTGATAAGAAAAATAAAGAATTAGAACTAAAAAATTAGTCTCTAATAAAAGAAAAGGATGAACTTTCTTGTCAAAATAAAATTCTTGTAAAAAAAAATCAAGATCTAAAGGAAGAGATAACCAAATTAAAATCTATAGTTGATAGATTTACACTAAGTTCAAATAAACTTTAAATGATTATTGATAGTCAAAAAGCTATATATGATAAAGCCAGACTTGACTATAACACTCTAAGAAAACAAAAATTTTTTAAAAATATTTTTGTCAATGCATCAAAATTATCAAATACATTTATTTTAAATGTGGCAAGGTAGGGCACAAAGCTTATACATATTTATCAAATAAATTTGATGATAGAAATGTTAAGAAATATGGGTTGCAAAAGAAATCATTGTGACTAACCCCAAAGGACCCAAGTTAGCTTGGGTACCTAAGGTTAAAACTTAATTTTATTGTGCAAGTGTGTCTAGCATCCCAAGTAACAAAATGAAAGTGGTATCTTGATAGTGGATGCTCAAGACACATGATTGGTGATAAATCTCAAATCATCACATTGGAAGCCAAAAATGGAGGGATGGTCACTTTTGGAGATAATGGTAAAGGGAAGATCATCGATATTGGTAACATTCGTATCACTCCCTCCACTTGCATTGAAAATATTTTACTTGTAGATAGTCTTAAATATAACCTTTTAAATATTAGTCAATTATGTGATAAAGGTTACAAAGTAGTTTTTGAATCATTTATGTGCATTATAACTAGTCCTTTTGATGATAGCACTAGATTCATTGGGCATAGGCACGACAATGTTTACATGGTTGATTTAGATAATCTTTTCATGCAAAACATGCAATGTCTTATGGCCATGAATGCTAAAATCAATGAGACTAGTTAGTTTTGACACCGTAGGTTTGCACATATTAGTATGCACACACTTTCTAAAATCATTAAAAAGGATTTAGTTGTTGGTTTGCCAAAAATTAATTTGGATAAAGATAAAATTTATGATGCATGTCAATTAGGTAAATAAATAAGAGTTTTTTTTAAATCTAAAAATATTGTTTCAACTTCTAAACCGCTAGAACTCTTGCATATGGATTTATTTGATCCTACAAGGACAACTAGTCTAGAAGGAAAAAGATATGATTTTGTAATCATTGATGATTTTTTGCATTTTACTTAGATTTTGTTTTTAGCTTCTAAGAATAAAGTATTTTCAGTATTTTTCAAGTTTTGTTGAAAAAATTCAAATGAAAAAGGTTTGCCAATTATTTCTATTCAAAGTGACTATGGCACTGAATTTGAAAACAAAGATTTTAAAAAATTTTGTGATGAAAAAGATATAGATCATAATTTTTCAGCACCTAGAACACCTCAACAAAATGAAGTTGTTGAAAGAAAAAATAGAACCTTAGAAGAGATGGCCCGTACCATGCTATATGAAAGCAAGCTCCCAAGGTATCTTTGGGCAGAAGTAATTAATACAACATGTTACATTCTAAACCATGCCTTAATAAGACCAATTTTAAAGAAAACACCTTATGAATTATGGAAGGATAAAAAATCTAATATACATTATTTTCATATTTTTGGTTGCCGATGTTTTGTTTTGAATAATGGCAAAGATAGCCTAGGTAAATTTGATGCTAAATCTGATAAAGATATCTTTCTTGACTACTACACTTCTAGCAAGCCTTTAAAGTATTTAATAAAAGAACACTAGTAGTGGAAGAGTCAATTTATGTTGTCTTCGATGAAACTAATGATCTTCCATCAATGAAGAGAGAGGATGCTGGTGATGCAAGTATCATAGAAGATGGAATGAAAGAATCAAAGATCAGAATATTCAAGAACAATCTTCAAATACAGGTAATCTCCCAAGAGAATGGAGGTATGTCCATAATCACCCTAGAGAATTAATAATTGATGATCTAGCATAAGGAGTAAGAATTAGATCCTCACTTAGAGATATTTGCAACTATGTAGCTTTTGTTTCACATCTAGAACCTAAAACAATAGATGAAGCTGAAAGAAATAATGGCCATGCAAGAAGAGTTAAATCAATTTGAAAGAAATAATGTATGGACACTAGTTGCTAGACCTAAAAATCATCCTATAATAGAAACTAAATGGGTATATAAAAATAAATTAGATGAAGATAGAAATATAATAAGAAATACAGCAAGATTAGTTGCTAAAGGATATAATCAATAAGAAAGAATTGATTTTGATGAAATATTTACTCCTGTTGCTAGATTAGAAGCCATAAGAATGCTACTTATTTTTGCTTGCTTTATAAATTTTAAATTATTTCAAATGAATGTCAAGAGTGCTTTTCTAAATGGATATATTGCTGAAGAAGTATATGTAGAACAACCTCTTGATTTTGAAAATCATAAACTTTTAGATCATATATTTAAATTAAACAAAACTTTATATGGGTTAAAACAAGCTCCTAGAGCTTGGTATGAAAGATTAAGTAAGTTTTTATTAAAAAATAGATTGTTAAGAGAAAAGATTGATACTACTCTTTTTATAAAAAGAAAGAATAAAAAAATTTTTGTTATATAAATATATGTTGATGACATTATATTTGGGTCTACTAATGAAGATCTATGCCAAGAGCTCATGTAGGGAGAGTTCGAGATAAGCATGATGGGAGAACTCAATTTCTTTCTCAGACTCTAGATTAAACAAATGAAGGAAGGGATCTCCATCATCCAAAGTAAGTACACAAGAGAATTATTAAAGAAATTTAGAATGGAGAGTTCAAAAATTGTAAGTATACCTATGACCCCTTCTTATAAATTAGAAAAAGATGAGCATGGTAAAAATATTGATTCAAAACTATATAGAGACATGATAGGCTCTTTATTATATCTAACTACTAGTAGACCTGATATAATATTCAGTGTATGCATATGTGCTAGATATTAATCAAATCCTAAGAAATCTCACTTAAATGTTGTTAAAAAGATCTTTAGATACTTAAAAGGAACACAAAACCTAGGTCTTTGGTTTTCAAAATAATCTTCTATGGACTTAATAGGTTACTCGATGCAAACTTGATAGAAAAAGTACTAGTGAAACTTGTCAATTTCTAGGAGTAAACTTAATCTCCTAATTTAGCAAGAAGTAAAATTCAGTGGCTTTATTTATGGTCGAGACCGAATACATTACAGCTGAAAGTTACTATACTCAAATCCTATTGATTAAGCAACAACTCATAGAGTTTGATATTGAACTTAAAAACATCCCCATAAAATATGATAATACTAGTGCCATCAATTTGACCAAAAATCTAATTCAACACTTTAGATCAAAATATATTAAAATTAGACATCATTTCATAAGAGAACATATTCAAAATAATGATATAACACTTGAATACATAAACACTGAAAATTAATTAGCTGATATTTTCACCAAAGCATCTAATGAAAGTAAATTTTGTGAAATTAGAAGAGAATTGGGCATCTTTGACCCTTCTGTTTGAATTTTAATCATAATTTCACTCTTAAAGTTTATTTAAAATTTTTTGACTTCATTATCTTAATTTTGAAAGTCATCTATCATTTTTTGAGAATTTTTCAAGATAATTAAAAGTCATCAATGCTATTCAGATACATTCTCTAATTTTTTTTATTAAAATATTCAATCAAAAATTATATCAAAATTTATCTAGACTCTAATGACCCTCTCAACTCGATATGACCAATTTTAATTTTTTTTTTTTAGTTTGAATTTTTTTCTTTTTTAAATAATTTTCCCATCGCCTGATGCAACTCTAGATGGGGCATCCCATTCGTGCGGGTAGACTCTCTTTAAGTGAGCTGACTCGAATCTTGTTTCATTAAAAAGGGATTTCGGGACATCTCAAATCCAAAGACTCTTCTTCTCCCTCTCGTCCCAACTTAGGAACCTCATCCTAGATCTCCCAAAAATCTCAAAATCTCTCAAAATCGAGATCTACTCTCCCCAAATTTACTGCTCTCATGGCTCATTTTTCTGATTTCCCCAAATTCCAAATCCTAATCCTTAAATCCATGAGAAACTTTTCAAAAATCATCTTCTCCACTTAGTTTCACTTCAATCCACATCCTTCTCTACCCTCTTGACCATTATCCACCCTCTTCTTGGGACATAGCCCCCAAAATGAGAATGCCACAAAGAAGGAAGTTAGTGAGATCTGTGGAAGTAGAAGAAAGGAGGAAGAAGGCAGCACATGAGCCAACCTAAGCATCCCCTCCAGTAACTCCAAGTAAAATTCCATTATCTGCAAGGAAGGTTGCTTTAGGTAGAAACATAGACATCAAATTTTTGAGATATGATAGTTTTTCAATTGGAGATAAACTAGTAAAGCAAGGATGGAAATCTTTTCTAAGTTTGTCTGAACCAGTTTATATTGATTTGGTGAAAAAGTTCTACTTAGATTTGGTTTTCATTGAGGATGTTTTGAGGTTTACTATAAAGAAAGTCCAAATTGTCTTAAATGCACCTAGACTAAGTAGACTGCTTCGGATGCTATGTGAGGGTAGTTGTTTAGATGAATTAACTGAGAAGGAGATTGGACTTAGGACCATACTACGGAGAGATGATGTGGAAGGGCTCTTGAAGATTGAGGCCAAAGATCTTGGTGTGGAGATGAGGCTACTCCACCACATGGTGTCTAGGATTTTCTTCTCCAAAGGGGAAAGATATGATCTAATGATGAAGAGAGACATTTTTCTGATGCACCATGTAGTTTCAAAGACTCCCCTGAACCTTCCCTTCCTAATGATAGATGCCATAAGGGAAGCCTTTAACAGGTCCAAGGCTCCCTTGCCCTATGGTATGGCCCTTACTGTTATTTTCAGAGAGTCAGGAGTCAGTTTTGAGGGAGAGATTGTTTGTAGACTGTCATATACTGACACCTACAACAACCACTCTCTTAGGCACATGGATTTTATGAGAGTTGATGGCTGGTGGGCCAAGGGTTGAGCTGCAGCTGTTGAGGAGGAGAGTGATGAGGAGGAGGAGCATACTGAGGGGGAGGGTCCATCTTCTTCCTTGCCCAGGCTGAGTTTAGCTGATCATCATGTTTCAGAGCCTGAGGTAGGACCCTCAATTAGAATCCCCCCATCTAGTCGTACCATGCCTACTTTCAGCTTGGGGGATGTTGATATGGGACAGCTTGCTGAAAGGGTAGTAGAGATCTTATCAGTCCAGTAGCAACAGTTTCAGGATCAGATTCTACAGCTGCTCCATCAGTTTCAGCTGTATCAGGAGCACATTCTACAGTAGGTACAGCAGTAGGTACAGCAGTAGCCACAGCAGTCACAACAGCCACAGCAGTTTTACCCTGCCTCTTCGAGTGCCTTCTCTACTCCATCATTGGATTCATCCATTATGCCACATATTTCCTCGTTGATGGAGCTTCTATCAAACTTGAGTATCAGACTGGAGGGTGTCGAGAGCTTCCTTCTGAGATTCAATGGTAGGATCTTTGATTTGGAGAGAGAGATCAGACAGATAGTAGATTCTCTCTCTACTGGCGTGGGCGTATCGACTTCTTCTACACCACAGATGGATGACCTAGCTCGAGAGATAGATAGACTTCACTCATAGCATCGCTCTTCTCTCGAGGTGATTAGGACAGATATCAGAGACTCTAGAAATTTTGTGATAGCTGATCTGAATGGACTCAGACTTACTGTGAGGGATATCCTATCTCAGTTAGAGAGTATTAGGATTCAGCTTCAGTCTAGGTTCTCTACATCTATTGAGCTTGCATTCGTACAATCCATTGCTTTTCATCCTCCTACTTTTTCATCTCAGACCAGACCCTTCGATCGAGGACGAGGCTGATCCTGTGTTATCTATCTTGATTCCATGCTTGATGCCCAGTCTCTCTGACTTTATCATTTTGTATTAGATTACTTAGTTATATTTTGTAGATTGGATGTATGAGAGCTTTATGCTCATTATGACTCTTGTAACCTCTCTTTTGATGTAAATGAATGAGGTTGTTTTCATTTGACTCATTTCTCTTTGGATAAATGAATGTTTATTATCATGTCTCTTTGGATGAATGAATGTTTATTATCATATCTTTTTGGATGAATGAATGTCTATTATCATTTCTTTTTGGGATGGATGAATGGATGCTCTATTTCCTTAATACTTGACCTAACAGCATGAAAATCTTATTCTCCTAGTTATTCTTTTTGATGATGTCAAAAAAGGAAAGAAATAATGATAAATGGTGTATTTGTTATAAAAACTGAGAGAAATAATGGTAAATAATGGGGAAAGTGGTGTATTTGTTATAAAAACTGAGAGAAATAATGGTAAATAAAAAATAATAATGGTAAAGGAGGAGAAATAATGGTAAATGGTGAAAATGGTGTAGTCTAATGCAATACTTTATATTGATTCGTCCATATTTTTAACTTTGATACATCATTTTTTTTTTTTACCTTCATTTTGATAATATTTAAAAAATTACTCTGATCAACCTATTTTTTTCTTAAATGCTTTACTAATCTTATTTTTTGCACTAATACCAAATTGATTCGATACATCCATTTTTGATTCTTGCTCAATTTGTCTCATTCTTGCCTTAATATCAAAACAAGAAAAAGAGAAAGAAATATTCTCTTTCATATCTATTGCTCCGATACTAGAATCAAGGAAGAAAAGAACAAAATTTCTTTATGAACCATTTTTGCTTCAATAAGAAAATTTTTTAAATGGAACACTATTTATATAAGAAAGGGGAAGATTTGTTTTCAAATGATCAAAATAATCTAATTCATACAAGAAAAAAGAGGATTTTGATCGAATAAGAATAATTCTTAGAAATTCTCTAATTCCTTCACAAATGGTTTCAGCTAAATAAATTAAATCATTAAAGTTTGCTAAAAATATGTATATCATGATCCTCTATGTTGAATCTTTAGCATAACTCTTCTAGTGCTTCACAAACCTAAATTCTTTGAGCTTTAAAGATATTTTTTTATGTATACTCAAATATTTTGTTATCATCAAAAAGGAGAAGATTGTTGCTCCAAGAATTGATTTTGATGATCACAAATCATTTGTGGAGACTACTAATGTGTTTTCTATCTTTGGAGATTATTTTTGTGATGTTTCAGGTAGTCCAAGAGATTGGATTTGAAAAGCTTTATCAAGTATGTCGAAAGTTAAAGTTTCAACAAGTTGAAGAAGTTTTTGAAGGCTTTTAAGAGTGTCCAAATTGATTTGAATCTACTTGAGAGCATTTAAAAGTGTTCTAATAAGTTTCAGACCTTAAATGCATGAAAAATTGGGTTGGAACAAAATGGGACGACCCATCTGGGTCATCATCTTTCGTTGGACAGCCGGCACGCTTCATTTTGGCTCATGCCATGTAGTGGGACGATCCACCTGGGATGACCCATGTGATTGGGGTGACCCATCTGGGATGATCTCTGAGACCCTGAGACCAAAATAAAAAGTTAAACTTTCTGTCTAGCCTAGTGGGACGCCCCATGGAACGTCCCAATGCTAGTGGGACGCCCCATTCTGGGTGAGCTGCGTAATGACTAGTTTTCAGCCCATTTTTGGTACATTTAATGTATATTAAATACTTTCCAACAGTTCTAAACTAACTCTAAGATATTTTCAAGGGTAGATAGTGATTATAAAAGCTCCCTTGAAGAGAGAAATCAAAAGTTTTGCAAGTATTCAAAGCTCACATCCGTGAAAAGCTCATTCAGTCCTAAAAGAGAGAAAAAAAATATTCAATTACTTCACCAACCACTCTCCAGCAGCAATCAAGTGTGAAATTCATTGAGGGTGTTCAGCAAAAGCTTCTTCTCCTTAAGTATCGTATTTATTTTCATTGTATCTATTTAAGGGAATTGCATGCTGAATTTTCTGTACTCTATTTTTTTGAAATTGTATTTGAATTTTTGAGTTTTGGGAGGTTCCAAACTTGTTTGGGTTGATCCAAACCCTGAATCAGATTGTTGAGGGTTGGCTTTGTTAGATGTGTACCCTAGATGCCAGATTGGCTGACACATTCCTGTACAAATGTAAGGGTAAATTTATAATTTTGACTATAAATAAATAAAAGGGTTATTCTACTGTCACATTGTGTACATTATGTCTGTGATACATCCTTTGAGTTAGTACGAATGTTAATTCATATTTTCAAGAGTTGAAAATTTAAGGCATGAATTTAAATAACTAACTCATAAACAGCTCCTAACCATAAGATCATCATGAGGATGGTGATCGATCTGAAAGGTTGGTGTACGATCGCTTCTTTAGGATAGATGAGTCTTGAGTCTACGGTGTAGAGACACCAGAGCGAGAGTACAAATATTCATTATGAACGAGAGTACTTAGTGTGACCACCTCGAGCAGTCATAAGGAAGTCTACCTTCTCGTCAATGACTAGCTCGATGCTACAGCTGTGTATCTAGTTCTTTGATCTGAGGTACATCGACAGATCACCTTGAGTGTGTTATAGTTTGACTACACCATAACTCAATCTCCTAGCCATTCAGAATCCTGAGATGTATGTTGGCTGTAGCATATTCATTGTAGGAACCAGATTGCACCAAGATGGGATCTATCAACCTTGGTAGATGAGAGGAGTAGTCCTATGATGATCAAAAGATCGAGTCCTTAAGCCCATGGCTATGACAGAGTGAAATAATGGAAAAGAGTTATCCATTAAGATTTCACATCGGACTTGGATCGATCGATTGATTCATATGACTGATATTGGGTTTGATGAGTTCACCTTAATCCTAATTCAGTCGGGACTCATGATAGAAGAACTCAATCACACAGGTAGCTGCACCAAGAGGTTTGTCTTCATTTCTGATGGGTTGCCACCATATACTGCTAGGTGTCACTGGTGGATTTTGGAAGCAATTAGAATGATATTGATGATCGATCATTCTAATTGTCTGAATCAGAAGAGTTCTGATCCATCGAAAAGAATTTCGATGATGTCGATGATGATATCACGACATGTCTCATTACCATATGAAAATGAACCTACCTAAGTCACATAAATAAGAGTTAGGGTCTGGATGTCATCAATTGAGCTAGTCTAGTTCGATTGATTTGGATTAGATCCAATTAGGTTCAAGAAAATCGTGCTAGCACACGATTGAGCCTAACTTTCTCCTCGTGCAATCTTTTTCATCTCGACTGAGCCAAATATAATTTGACTCACCCAGAGAATCTTGAGAAGATTTCTCTCAGTTTGACTGGAGTCAGTCCAGTTTAAAAAAAATCTTATCTTAATTCATGAGATGAATTTAAGACAACACCTGTCAATTTTTGTCACCTGCCATTTCTGTTTTAGGACATCAGTCAAACGTTGACTTATGGATCTTAAACTAAAGGCCACTTGGCAAGAAGTTATTGGAGAGCTTTTGTGGAGTGTTCACCTGCTAAATTAGGCCTCAAAGTGGGTTCCAAGATCAGATGGGGTGTGCGCCCCAAGTGGATAAGAATAGAGTCCCATGAGATGAGGACTCTGATCCCTTGAGCGACTTGGACTGTGGGGCACCAATCTCACTGTGTTTATCCAGTGTTGGCACCAACAGTGGTGGACATTGAGGAAATTCTTATCTGATATGATCAAATAATATCACTCCATAAATCAAAATTTTACAGAATTAATTGAAATTTTTTGATTGGTCGAATGATGTGGCACTGCATGACGCAGCAGGGTCTATTTAAACCCTATCTGCACCTAGGGTTTAGAGATTCTAATCAATACCCAGTAAAAATGAGATTCTCCTCCACTTCTCTATATCCCCTCTGCTCCTCTCTCTCCCCTCTTCATGTCCAAGAAGCTGGACGTCCATCTGGTGCTTGTCCAAGGTGTGGTGGCTCTCTGAACAAAAGGCTGTAGGGATTTGTCGAGAAGCTGCTGCTCCAGCTTCAGAAGATCTTTTGAAGATCTTTCAGATCAGATCTAGATCTAATTTTTGGAGTAAAGATTTATAAGGAGAAGATGATCTAGATCTTTCTCTAGTGGATACCGGTAGAGGCCAGACGACTGTGTGGCTATTTTTGAACCTCGTGCATTGCTGCAATCATCTACAAGGTAATCTAGTTACCCTAGAGGTATTCCTCTAATCCTCAAGTTTTAGATTTAATTTTAGATTAAATATTAGATAATAAGAATTAAATCTAATAAACTTTAGATCTAAAATAAAGTAAAATAATTTTTAAAAAAATATTCTGCCTCAGATCTCAGTAGATCTAGAAGATCCTACAAGGAAAAATATGGTTTTTTCTTCCACTGGTATCAGAGCCAGGTTGATGGCTCTATTTCAGATCTAATTTAGATTTAATTTTTATTTTTATCTATCTGATATTAATGAATTTTAAATGTCATATCAGATATGATTGGATCTAAAATCAAAAAAATTTAAAATTAAATCTAAGTAGATCTAACATGTATGAGATGCATGACTAGACTAGGAATAGTTTAAACTATGAATAGTCTTAAAGTTTTATGTTTTAATGTGATTAAAATATAAATTAGATCTAATTTATTCCTTGACTTTTTGATATTATAAATATTATATTCAGATCAAAAAATAGAAAATAAAATTTAATTAATTCATAAAATTGATCTGCTGCATACCTAGACTAGTTGTAGAATTGTTCTAGTAACTGTCTAGAATAGATTTTATATTGAATAGTTTAATTTAAATCTTATTTTTTAGATGTTACATATGATGTATCAGATCTGAAAGCATACTAATTAGATCAGATTTTAATACATGAGATGTATGCAAAGCATGTATAAGTTAGATCTGAAATTATATATGTGATATGTAACTTAGATCTAACCAGTTTTGTAGTTTAAATTAATATTTCTGATTAAGGTGTTCCTCATGGCCGTTCGGTCATAAGAATAAAGTAGGGTTTAAGACTCTCTCCTCCTATTCAATGGGGTGTTCTTATGGTGTGTAGGGGTGCTGCACGTTCATCCTTAATCAGAAATCAAAATTTATTTTTCTGTAAAATCCTAGATCCTGAAACCTTAAGATTTATTTATATATTTTGTTTATGAACCCAAGACTTAATTAATGAATTAAGCTTATGAAATTAAATTAGGTCTAAAATTAAAAATTTTAGATCTAAGTCATTTTCATAAAATTGGGTTCGGGCTTGGGTAGCTCAATTAGGTCTAGCAGTTGATCAAACCGAATCAAAAGTTGGTTAGGTAGTATCATGAAAGCTAATAATTGACCAGCCTAATAGGATTAAGTCTAGGTCAAGGTTGAATCACATTCATATGTGACTCGATCAAGTTAAGACCTAATTTGGCTCAGTGGTTAGAGCCTGGATTGTAGGCTAACCCAATTGGTTCTGGTTCAACAATTTGGTGTTTAAGGTAAGTTGGGCAGATGTGACCGAATGATTTTTAATTGGGAGCTACTTGACTCGAATACATTCTTGTCGAGTTAATGGCATATCCCTCCCATCGGTCTCACTTACCTGGCCATATGTGCCGATCTAGTTCTGATTTAAGGTGGCTAACAATTCGAGCTAGCCCATGTCACTAGGTTAGTCATAATTGTTATGACTATGTCAAGTCAAGTTTAATGAGACCTAAATCAAATCTTTCTAAGAAAATATTAAGTCTAAGGTCTTCCACCATTGTGGATGTGCGGGCCCTTTCCGAGGTTGATTGTTCTCGGCTAGTTATAGTGATTCAATTGCACCGAAAAGATGCAACCATGTCCATTAGGCATTGGATACTACGGATTAGAGGATGGGTTATGCTCAATATTTCGGATATGATGAGGGACTCAATCAGGAATCTAGTTCATGCAAATAGTGAATCTGACTTAACTAAGGATTGGAGCAATATTTCGGACACGGTGAGCTTCATGAATTAGAGATCAAGTTTTGGATGCACCATGATTAGAGAATCATTGGACAAGAGTTGTCCACTCATCAGTTGACCCATCACCAATAACTGTTAGGTGAGATGATGAGCCAGTCGATGAGACCGCACCACCCACTAGAAATCACTAATTTGTTTAAAAATGAAACCCCTAAACAAATTGGTTAAGTCTAATTACAAAATCTAACTAGAAACTTTTGACTCTCTATAGGAAACATGTCTGCGTCCAATCCTCTGACCAAAATACTAGACACACACAGATTGACTGGACCTAATTTTAAAGACTGGTTGAGGAACTACAAAATTATTTTGGGTTTCGAGAAACTGACTCATATCTTAGACCAGGACCCACCTGTCATGCCGGCACGTCCGACTGCTGAACAGAGAGCGTCTCTGGAAAAGTGGACGGATGACGATAACAAAGCTAGGTACTACATGTTGGGTGCCATGTCTGATGACTTGCAATGCCAGCATGAGAACATTATGACTACCCGCCAAATGTTGGCTCACCTACAAGAGTTGTTTGGTAAACAAAGTCGCGCAGCCAAGTATCAAGTCTGCCAAAGACTTCTTAAGGCTAAAATGCGTGATGGAAAGTTAGTCCAAGATCATTATTTGACAATGATCAAGGACCTTGAGGAGCTTGAGAAGCTCGGTATCATCTTAGACAAGGATTTTCAGATTGATGTGATCCTTCAGTCCTTGTCTGATGCATATGGTCAGTTCATCATGAACTTCCATATGCATAAGATGCAGTGTACCTTGGCTGAGTTAATGAACATGTTGGTTACAGCTGAGCTTTCTTTGAAGAGTTCAAAAGACTCAGTCCTTATTATGGAGCAGACTTCTTCCAAGAAAAAATCTTTTGAAAAAAAAAAAAAGTTTGCGAAGAAGCAAAAGGTGGATGGGAAAAGGAAGAAGACAGAACCGTAGAAGAAGGCTGCTGAAAAGAGAAAATATTTTCACTGCAATTCAGACGGCCATTGAAAATGAAACTGTCCTCAGTACCTGGCCACCCTGAAGAACAAGAAGGATGGTCCTTCTGGAGGTATGCTCGTTATAGAATCTAATCTTACGATTTTCTCTACATCTAGTTGGGTACTTGACTCTAGTTCTAGTACTCATTTGTGCACTTTTATGCAGGGTCTTGAAGAGAGCAAGAGGTTGAGGGATAGGGATATGATCCTATGTGTCAGAAACGGAGCAAGAGTTACTGCTATGGCCGTGGGAACCTACCTTCTGCGATTACCATTAGGATTATGTTTAGTTCTTAGAGACTGTTATTATGTGCCTGCAGCAAGCAGAAATTTGATTTCTGTTTCATGTTTAGCACAAGAAGGCTATGTGATTAGCTTTCATAAGGATCATTATAATATATTTTATAAAAATAATAAAGTTGCAAATGATTTTCTTATTAATGGTCTCTATCAGCTACATATTGATGTATCTGTATTTCATATCGAGCAAAATATGATTGCCATAGAAATTAAAAGGCCTAGAGATAGTCTAAATGATAGGTATCGTGGCACCTAAGGCTAGGTCATATAGCAGAAGACAGGGTTAACAAATTGAAGAAATCTAGGCTATTGAGTCCATTGACTTTCGAGTCATATCCAGTTTGTGAATCATGCCTTCGAGGCAAAATGATCAAGCTCCCTTTTGTGGGACATAGGAAAAGGGCCACAGACCTACTTGCCCTAGGACATATGGATGTGTGCAGCCCATTTGATGTGCCGGCTAGAGGCAACTATGTCTACTTTATTACCTTCATCGATGATATGTCTAGGTATGGGTATGCATTTCTAATGAAACACAAGTCTGAAACTTTTGAAAAGTTCAAAGAATTCAGGCATGAGGTAGAAAAATAAACAAGAAAGCCCATTAAGGTTCTTCGATCAGATCGAGGAGGTGAATACCTTAGTTGAAAGTTCCTAGACTATCTTAAGGACAAAGACATATTCTCTCAATGGACTCCACCTGGAATGTCACAACTCAACGGGGTTTCAAAATGGAGAAATCGGATCCTATTAGATATGGTCTGTTCCATGATGAGCTTCACGGACCTCCCTGAGTTTCTTTGGGGATATTGTCTCATGACAGCAATATATGTATTGAATAGGATTTCCTCTAAATCCGTTCCTACCATACTGTATGAGATATGGCATGGTAAGAAGCCAAGTCTGAGTCATCTCAGAATTTAGGGTTGTCCGGCTCATGTCAAGAGACAGCAGATGGATAAATTAGAGTTCAGATCTTTTAGAGCTCGGTTCATAGGATATCCTAAAGAGTCATTAGGATACTATTTCTATATACTGAAAGATCATAATGTGATTATGAATCGACATGCTATTTTTTTTAAAAAATAGTTTATTCAAGACAGTGGCTTCGGAAGAATAATTAAGCTCAAGAAGAATGTCTCCCAAGAGCAACGAGCTAAAGAACCTGAGGAACCCAATCAATTAGAACCAGTCCTAACACAACCTCTTCCACCTCGTAGATCGACTAGAATTATTCATCCTCCTGAAAGGTACTTAGGTACTATATAAGAGGAAGTAGAGAAAATATTTCTTACGAAAAATGAGGCTCATGGTGATGACCCCAAGACCTATGACGAGGCGATATCAGATATCGACTTTGAGAAATGGTTAGAGGCAATGAAATCAGAAATTGACTCGATGCACTCAAACCAAGTCTGGACCTCGGAAGATCCACTTGAAGGTATTGTACCTATTAGGTATAAATGGATCTTCAAGAGAAAGATAGGTGCAGATGGGAATGTGGAGACATTCAAGGCTAGGCTCGTAGCGAAAGGTTATAGTCAGCGCGAAGGCATTGACTATCAGGATACCTTTTCGCCTGTAGTTATGCTAAAATCCATCCACACATTGCTTGCTGTTGCAACCTATTTCGATTATGAAATATGGCAAATGGACGTGAAAACGGCATTCTTAAATGGATATCTTGAGGAAGACATCTATATGGAATAGCCGCTTGGTTTCACATCCAGTGATGATGATCACAAGGTCTGCAAGCTGCAAATGTCCATTTATGGACTTAAGCAAGCATTTCGGAGCTGGAATACTCATTTCAATGATGTGATCAAAATATTTGGCTTCATCAAGAACGAGGAGGAACCATGTATGTTCAAGAAGGTCAGTGGGAGCGCAATTATCTTCCTCGTACTGTACGTAGATGACATCCTCCTAATTGAAAATGATATTTTCATGTTGACCTCAGTCAAAATATGGTTGTCTAAGGAGTTCTTTATGAAAGATCTAGGAGAAGCATCCTTTATATTGGGTATTAAGGTCTATAGAGATAGACCAAATAGGATGCTGGGACTTTCACAGAAGATGTACATAGAGGAGGTGCTAAAAAGGTTTAGCACGAAAAACTCCAAAAGAGGTTTAGTACCTTTTAGACCTGGCATTCATCTCTCCAAGAAGATGTGCCCTAGCACACCTGAAGAGATTGAATGCATGAGCAAGATTTCTTATGTTTCGATAATAGGAAGCCTCATGTATGCCATGCTATGTACACGACTTGATATAGCCCATGCTATGAGTGTCACAAGCAGATATCAGTCGAATCCAGATGAAGAGCATTGGACTTCTGTGAAATGTATCCTTAAGTACTTGAGAAAGACTAAGGATATGTTTCTAGTCTTTAAGAATGGAGAACTTCAGGTTCAGAGATTTACAGACTCAGACTTTATGTCTGATATAGATGATCGAAAGTCAACATCTGGGAGTCTGTTCATTTGCAATAGTGGTGCAGTCAGCTGGAAGAGTCTCAAGTAGACAGTAATTGCTGATCCACCATGGAGGCAGAGTATATTGCTACATCGGAAGCTACGAAGGAGGCATTCTGGTACAAGAAGTTTGCCGCAGAGCTTGAAGTGATGTCATCGGATGCCATCCCTCTTTACTGTGATAATAATGGTGCCATAGCCCTAGCTAAGGAGCCAAGGTCTCACCAGAAGTCCAAGCATATCGAGCGGTGATTCCATCTGATCCATGATTACCTCGAAAAAAGTTATGTCGAGGTTAAGAGAGTCGACTCCACAAACAAAGCCATTGGGCCAGCAGAGCCATTGGGCCAGCAGAAGATCGAAGCCCACCTTGAGAAGATGGGACTTAGATATGTAACCAATTGGCATTAAGTCAAGTGGGAGTTTGTTAGATGTGTGCCCTAGATGCCAAATTGGCTGACACATTCCTGTACAAATGTAAGGATAAATTTATAATTTTGACTATAAATGAATAAAAGGATTATTCTACTACACATTGTGTACATTATGTCTGTGATACATTCTTTGAGTCAGTAGAAATGTTAATTCATATTTTCAAGAGTTGAAAATTTAAGGCATGAATTTACAAAACTAACTCATAAACAGCTCCTGACCATAGGATCATCACGAGGATGGTGATCGATCCGAAAGGTTGGTGTACGATCACTTCCTTAGGATAGATGAGTCTTGAGTCTACGGTGTGGAGATACCAGAATGAGAGTACAGATATTCATTGAGAATGAGAGTATTGAGTGTGACCACCTCGAGCAGTCATAAGGAAGTCTACCTTCTCATCGATGACTAGCTTGATGCTGCAGCTGTGTGTCTAGTTCTTTGACCTGAGGTACATCGACAGTTCACCTTGAGTGTGTTATAGTTTGACTATACTATAACTCGATCTCCTAGCCATTCAGAATCCTGAGGTATATGTTGGCTATAGCATATTCATTGTTGGAACCAGATTGCATCAAGATGGGATCTATCAACCTCGGTAGATGAGAGGAGTAGTCCTATGATGATCGAAAGATCGAGTTCTTAAGCCCATGGCCATGGTAGAGTAAAATAATGAAAAAAAGTTTTCCATTAAGATTTCACATCGAATTTGGATCGATCGATTGATTTATAGACTGATGTTGGATTTGACGAGTTCACCTTAACCCTAATTCAGTCGGGACTCATGATAGAAGAACTCAATCACACAGGTAGCTACACCGAGAGGTTCATCTTCATTTCTGATGGATTACCACCATATACTGTTAGGTGTCACTATGGATTTTGGGAGCAATTAGAATGATATTGATGATCGATTATTCTAATTGTCTGAATCAGAAGAGTTCTGATCCATCGAAAGGAGTTTCGAGGATGTCGATGATGAGATCATGATATATCTCATTACCATACGAAAATGAACCTAACTGAGTCACACAAACAAGAGTTAGGGTCTGGATGTCATCAATTGAGCTAGCCTAGTTCGATTGATTTGGATTAGATCCAATTAGGTTCAAGAAAATCGTGCTAGCACACGGTTGATCCTAACTTTTTTCTCGTGCAATCTTTTTCATCTCGACTGAGCCAAATATAATTTGACTCACCCAGAGAACCTTGAGAAGGTTTCTCTCAGTCTGATTGGAGCCAGTACAGTTTAAAAAAGTCTTATCTTAATTCATAAGATGAATTTAAGACAACACCTGCCAATTTCTATCACCTGTCATTTCTGTTTTAGGACATCGATCAAACGTTGACTTATGGATCTTAAACTGAAGGCCACTTGGCAAGAGGTTATTGGAGAGTTTTTATGGAGTGTCCACCTGCTAAATTAGGCCTCAAAGTGGGTGCCAAGATTAGATTGGGCGTGTGCCCCAAGTGGATAAGGATAGGGTCCCATGAGATGAGGACACTAATCCCTTGATCGACTTGGACTGTGGGGCGTCAATCTCACTGTGTTTATCCAGTGTTGGTACCAATAGTGGTGGAAATTAAGGGGATTTTTATCTGATATGATCAGATGATATCACTCCATTAATCAAAATTTTTTTAGAATTAATTAGAATTTTTTGATTGGTCGAATGATGTGGCACTGCATGGCGCAGCAGGGTCTATTTAAACCCTGTCTGCGCCTAGGGTTTAGAGATTTTGCTCAATACCTAGTAAAAATGAGATTTACCTCCACTTTTCTATATCCCCTCTACTCCTCTCTCTCCCCTCTTCATGTCCAAGAAGTTGGACGTCCATCTGGTGCTTGTCCAAGGTGTGGTGGCTCTTTGAACAGAAGGCTGCAGGGATTTATCAAGAAGCTGCTACTCTAGCTTCAGAAGATCTTTTGAAGATCTTCCAGATCAGATCTAGATCTGATTTTTGGATCAGAGATTCATAAGGAGAAGATGATCTAGATCCTACTCGAGTAAATATCGATAGAGGCCAGACGACTGCATGGCTATTTTTGAACCTCGGGCATTACTGTGATCATCTACAGGGTAATCTTGTTACCCTAGAGGTATTCTTCTAATCCTCAAGTTTTAGATTTAATTTTAGATTAAATATTAGATAATAAAAATTAGATCTAATAGATCTTAGATCTCAAATAAAGTAGGATATTTTTTAAAAAAATATTTCACCCCAGATCTCATTAGATTTGGAAGATCCTACAAGAAAAAAGGTGATTTTTCCTTCAGGCTTGTATCCAAAAAATAAGTATTCTTGCTTGGATAGCAATGGTCAGAGTGTCCGATGTGTTGTAACTTTGAATCCATTTAGTGGAT
Source organism: Elaeis guineensis (assembly GCF_000442705.2). NCBI lineage: Eukaryota > Viridiplantae > Streptophyta > Magnoliopsida > Arecales > Arecaceae > Elaeis > Elaeis guineensis. The sequence continues at coordinate 11,684,665 of NC_026006.2, read as the reverse complement.
TGAATTTTTAAGTAGAGACTTGGAGAGTAAATGTAGGTACAAAGTTGGCACCGAACCACTATAAATTTTTGTGTTTGTTGTACTTACTTTCCTTTACTTGTTCTTTGTGCCATTTACTTACATTTCTTCTTATGTGTTTGAATTTATTTTTATTGAATATCAACCCACTTCACTCGATCTCTTTTACACATTATTTTAGTGCACTAATCTTTTAAAATTTTAAAAAGATCCAATTCACCTCTCCTCTTGGGCTCCATTTCTAGGCAACATTCTCCTATCCGGAGGGGCCTTCATTAGCTTGGATCCTCATAGATACCTCATGTCTCAATCTTCATCAGGATTTGGGATCGAAGAATGGACAAAGGGGTGGCTTCCGAACCTATAGCTCTTTGGTGGTCAGGAAGACTCCCTTTTGACCTGGGCTACTTGAGGATCTTTTTGATCTCTCTTCTTATCAGAACCCTTCTTTCCTCCCCCCTGCTTGCACAACATTCGAACTTCTTTCGCCTGGATGTACTTTCAAACTTGGACCAATAGGTCGGCACAGTGCTGTGGAAAATTCTTATCAAGGGAGAAGATGAGGTACTTATTCTGTAGCCCTCACTTGAGCATCGATATTACCACTAACTCATCGAGGTTGTGGATCTCAAGCGTGGTGGCATTTAATCATGAGACATAGTCATGCAGTGACTTGCTCTCCTCCTACCAGAGAGAGAAGAGGTTGTTGAAATTTCTTGGTTAAGCTTAGCTAGTACCAAAGTGGGTATCGAATAGCCTACCGAGCTACTCAAATGAATGCATGAAGCCAAGTTGGAGTCTTCAATATCATGCCCCTACCGACTTTTCATGGGTGGCCAAGAAAGCGAGGCAAAGAAGGGTGTCTAAGGTACTTTGTAGCATCTTGAGGGTTCTATAAACCCTACAGGTAATCAAAGGGGTCTGTGGAACTATCATACAGCTCCAGCTAAGATATCTTGAATCGATTTGGGATCTGTTCATCCAGAATAGACTTGGAGAATGGTAGTTAGGAACTGAAGCTGGGGCCATCATTGCTCTAGTGAGCTTCATTCTAAACTTCACTGAGGCAATGCTCAATGTATTGGATTCTCTTCTTGAGCTTTTTTCTCATCGAGATTTCTCGAGCCTAGGGGAATAGATTGAGGTCGAATTATCAATGGAAGAAGAGCTCCACAAATGTGCCTCCATCCTTAAGCTCCGATGGAAGGAGGAGCAGCAAGTTATAAAGGCAGGAGATTGATGGGAGTGCCATTAGGAGGTGTGTGGATCTTGGGCTCTGGGAGCAAAATCGTCGATCATGGTGAGAGGGAGCGACTTGTGAATTTGGCTCCATCTAATGCCATTACTGCTCCATTACTTGTTGGAACTGCTACATAGAATCGATCAACTCCTGGATCTGGTGAACCAGGGCATCGAGCGACGATAAATCTATTGCAGTCAGAGGTTGCACTATAATGGACTCGTGGGCAGTATTGCTCTGGTTACAATGGATGGATTGCTAGTGGGAGATGGTGGAGTTCTATACTCTTGTCCGCACGATGCTCTCTTTTTTCTCCAAAAAGGGTTGGTCCTTTATCTAGCGCCAATTTGTTGCTGCAAGGCTCTGTAAAATAGCTAATATGGCTGGAGGTGGGCACCGTTGAGAGTCCAAGATGCCAAGGAGGATCTATAAGGAAAGTCCACACTCGCCAGAGGTGCTCTGATGGAAGACCCTCAATGCTTACGTCAGTTAGAGCTTTAGGAACAACAAAGAAAAAAGAGAGAGAGAGAGAGAGAGAGAGATTGTGGGAGAGTAGAGTGCTCTTCTTCTGGTCCTCATCTCAGTTCAGCTCGCTTACCTTGAGGTTCCCTTCGTACCTTTTTTATTTAGAGGTTGAGCTCATAGGCTGTTAGCTGAAATGTATAAGTTTGTTAAGCCTAATTCTTTAGGCCGTTGGACTATATTTTGGCCATTTATTTGGAGAGAAGTCTACCTGCTGACTATAAAATCAAGGTTGTTAGTCGTGGGTGTTGTTATGGGCTTCACTCGGATGGCTAGTCAAGCTGGTGGTTTGAAATGAGTACGGGATTGAGATCTTGAGCCTGTATCTAGTGTGGTTTTGCCAAGTTGCATTGGGTGCTCACTATGAAAATGGTTGATCCGATCGACAGATCATCTTTACAGTACACACACACACACACACACACTTACATGCACACACTATGTACATATGTATGTATGTACAGACTTTTTAAGAGAAAAAGAGGGAGACCTATCTTCCTTGTGATTACTTTGGCATACATATTTGATGACTATCACATACGTACATTAATACATATGTTGTGTATATATATTTATGTATGCACACACAAATATAAACACCCACCACATACATGTATGTGCACCCATAGATGTATGTATGTATGTATCTTTTCCCTTCTTTTTATTATTAGGATCAAATTTTTGATTTCAAGTGATGGTTCATTAATTATTTAAATAAAATCTAATTTGATATTGGCCATTAGTCAATTAGATTGTTTCCTATGTGGTTATATCTACCTTCTTTCCCTTTTGAAAACTTAATCATTACAGCTTTGCCTACAGCTAGAGGAAATTAGTTGCATTCTACCACTTCCTTTCACTCCTCAAAACCATTATCGACCTATTTTGGCCCCTTAGCTAGGCATTGCGAATTTCATTCCTATCTTCAAGATTTATAAACTTTAAATAAATCCTTATATAGGTTATGTAGATGAATTCTTAGCTTTCAGGATGTATGTAAGTGTACGTTCTCTTTCTTTTTGTCTGACATATGATGCAATGAGGTTCTCCTTCCTACGTGTGTTGTATGTTCCGCTAGTCTTCTATCTTTTAAGAAGTTTTTGAAATAGCATTTGCTTGTTTATCATTCACTCTATGTGTTGTCCCCCTAGTTGACTTGCATCACACATGCTAGTTTGTTTTGTCATATACAAACTTCACCTTCCTTTTAGTTTCTTCGTTTATTTTTCTTTGAGAAAAAGAAGTGAATAGCTACCCATAATATAATTAGTTAGACCCAAATACCTACTAGGGATACACCATCCAAGACTCAAACACAAAATCTTAATTTGATCGATAATAGAGGGGTGTGAATACTGAGACAAGCCCAATTTCGCATATCCTTTTGCAATTATTATAATATACATGTACTGCTCATATGCAAGTTTAGATTCATGCCATCTGTACATTGCTACCCATAATTATCATCTGTCAAATGCTAGTTGTCTAAGTTAATATCACTCAACAGAGGGCCTACCTGCTGCTTAACCAAATTAGCAATATTGTGGTAGACAACTATCAACATTCATCTTTTTCAATATATCTGTCATGCCCCTGACCCGAGATTGTGAATCGAGAATCATGGCAACCATCGCATACTCATAGGAAACTCTTTCCATAAGCATGCAAGACATCTTATCACAATATCAATGCTTCACAGCGAAACAATTAGTCAATAATTTAAATCAAAAATATAACAATCTAAATTTTAACTTTAATATCTCAATAAAGTCAACAAAGTTCCATAGCCCTTACATCAAATTCAATAAGACTTTCAACCTAAAATAAAAGTATGAAGATTCTGCTTCTAATCATACTTCCATTCATATCTTTTATCATCTCAATTCTTCAACATCAGTAAAAATAGTAAAATAAGAGGTAATGAGCTAGACAGCCCAATAAGCAATGATCACTTTCAACAGATTTCATCAAAAATTAAAGTAAATAATTATTTATAAAAAATAATACATATAAAGTTCATCAATTCGAAATTAACTTCAATTATGTAATATAATTCATACTAAATTCATTTCTTTTTCAAAAATTTAAGTTTCTTTCGAGATTTTAATTTCTTTCATTCTTACGTTCTTTTCATCAACCATGAGCTATAACCATATTTTTTCTATGGCAGGATCATAAGACCGCGTATCTTCTTGCGGTGAGTTATGAATCTCTGACAACAAAGTCCTTCAGAATCGCTGGTCTTGCTGGTGGTTTGTCGCTAGTCTCACTGGCGACATATCGCTGATCTCACTGGCGACATAAACCCTTAAGATAAATCAATTGCCAACATATATGACCCCATTGGTGGGATCCTTTACATAGTCAGGTTATCAATTCATATTATTCTTATATCAAAATTCTTCATAAATCATATTTCTTATTCTAATTCAATAAGAAAATATATAATCATGTGGTATAGAAATCAATCGACATAATGCATAATGAAATTAAAATATTCAATCATGCTTTATCATGACATTTCAAAATAGGATATTTTTTATAACAATATATCATTCATCTAATTCATGCATCATTTCACAAATCATATCAAAAAAATATATGATAATTTATCAATAATCTAAAAAAAGTGAAACATTACTTACCTCAAACGTATTCCAATAATCCACATAATTCTATAAATTTTCTTCTAAAAATTTTGTTTGTAAATCATATCGCGATATCCCATGATCAAATATCCACAACCCTATACAGGATCAATTTCAATAATTAGAAAGGATGTGAGTAATTAAGAAAGATAGAATTGATGGACATATGTATCCCATCATCCAGATTTATCCGATCATCTAATTTCATCTGGTCAAAATCTAATTAGGACATAAATGATCCAAAGTTTGACTATCAGATCAAATCGAATTCGAAGTGATAAGACTAAGGTTCCTTCATTGGGTTCATGAATCAAGTGGAGAGAAAAAATCAAAGGAGAGAGAATTCATGAGATACAATCTAATTTAATCAAATGCCATAGTCCAATATCTTGATTGGTGTGATCAAAATGATCTAATCCAAGTCATGGATAATCAAATTGAGAAATATCAAGTCTAATCAAGATGAGTGCCAGTACGCTATCCGACAATCATGGATCAGGATTCTTCATCAGATCAAAAATATTTAAAAAAATTCACCTTTGATAAATCTTTTTAAAGAGAGAAATCGATCAATAGAGAGAAATAATTTTAGAGAGAAAAAATTTTAGAGAAAGAAAATTCATCTTGGACTCTTCAGACGATATAATTCAATAAATTTGATCAATCAGATCAAATCATGTTGAAATTATCATGTGAATAATTCAATAAAATCATAAGAAATAAAATCTTAAAAAATATTAGGTCTGATCAAGATGGATGTCGGTATACCGTCCGACGATCACAAATTAAAATTTATTATTAGGATCAGTTTCAATTCATCATCATTCTTCTCAAAATTTTAAAAATCTTAAGAGAGAAAAATAATCTAGAGAGAGAATTCTAGAGAGAGAAAGTAGAGAGAGAAAGTGAAGAGAGACTAGAGAGAGATTAGAGAGAAAAAAAGAGGAAGAGAGAGGAGAGAGAGTCTATTTATTATTTTTCTATTTTTTTTCTTCTTTTTTTCTTTTTCTTTTCTTTTTCTTTTTCTTTTCCTTCCTTCTTCCCGTAGCCTCCTTTGGGCGAAACAGGGGATCGTGTGGTCCCCTCCTTTGGTCGGCCGATCAATGGTGCGATCAGTACGATGGTGGCCGACAGTGGAAGGGTGATGATGGGGTGGCTCGGAAGAAGTGAATCTGGCGATCGGTAGTGACCACCGGCGTCAAAAAATCGAGAAGAACAACAAAAAAATAGGGATTTCTTCCATAACAAAATCTGACGACTCTGGTCGTTGGTGATTGTGCACACAGGCATGGGAAGGAAGGGAGAGAAAAAAGAGAAAGAAGTCAGGGCTTACCTCCAGCTCCAACGACATCTCCGATGAGAAATCAAGGCGTGCACGGTGACGGGCTTCTGCGAGGATTTTTCGGCGATCCCCACCATTTTACCTCAGGATTCTCAAGTGGAGGAAGGGAGAAGGGGTCTACCCCTTAAATAGAGTCGAAGGGGAGGAGTTTGACTCCTCCCCGATGAGCTTTCCGACTCCATTTAGGAGCTGGTTGGGAGGAAGAAGACTCCCTATGGGAGTCTTCCTCAATTTTTTTTTTTGTTTTGATGGGCTTTTGTGGGTTGGGTTTAGGGCTCAATTGGGTTAGGTCATAACATTTTTTCCTTCTAAAAAAAATTTCATCCTCAAATTTTTTTTTTTGCTTAAGTCTTCATAATTTCTTACTTGAGATTTATGGTAAAAATCTTACCCACAAATATTTTAATATTCTAATTATTGATACCAATTCATTCTTAAATCATTTTAAAAGAAAAAAGTTAATACATCAAATATTGATCTGAAACAGAATCATTCATTTTCTTATTGTCAAAATCAACATCTTAAAGATTTTTAATTTTTAAAATTTTAAAATCATGCTCTCATTTCTTATAAAATAATGTTCAATACCTTATGACTAGATCAAAATCAAACCTATCTCTTGTAAATAGAAAAAAAATAAATATCTTAATTCTTGAATAAAAAATTTATTTTTTTTTAAATACTAACCACTCTTAATTAATCAACCCATCATAAGATAGGAAAACATACTTCTATGAATCACATGATGATGTCCAAATTAGTCAAAATTCAAAAATATTTTCTCTTATTCATGCTTTCAAAGGTTGAAAATTTACCTTTTTAATCTCATCCGCAAACTTTTGATGTTTTAATTTTTTTTGATACAAATTCATCATTAAATCATTTCATAAAGATAAGGTCAATATCACTAATATTGATTAGAATCAATACCACTATTTCGGATCATCAAAATTAATCTCTCAATTCTAGATAAAGATATCAAATTTTTTATCAAAAATCTTTAACTGCTCATGATTTAATCAATTTATCAGAAGATCATAAATAAATTTTACGACATTCTCCATAGATAAACTTTTGAGTATAAAAATCTAAGATCAAAATAATTATTCGATAAATAATCTCAAATTCTTTCTAATAAATAGAGAATTATTCAATTCTAAGATAAAAAAATTATCTTTAAATATTCTAAATCTAAAATCAAAAATCAAGGGTCCACTCATCTCAGAATTAGGATGATAAATATTTTTATAGCATAATAGATGGAAGCACTACTTTGAAAATCATATTAAGGATATCTAAAATTTTTTAAAAATATTATTCTTTCTAATATCAATAAATTTTTTGTATCAAATTATATCATTTATCATAATTCTTTAACTCAAAGAGTCAATATTCCTAACTTACTCAAAATAATCCAGATCACCATGCTTCCACTGTGCACTCTATTCTAACAATCAAAATTTCTTAGGTTCACCAAAAAATTTTGATCAAATTATTTTTTTATCTTATTAATAAAAAAACTTTAAATTTTAAATTTCAATTGAAGCCAAAGATTAATTTTTGATTTTTAATCCTATTTTTACTGGTATACAATAATCTTGATTAACCCTTGAGTCTAATATCACATTCAAAACCATCATATAGGTCTACTATAATCCAATATGAATCAAATCTTAATTCTCATATCAATTCAATTCGATAATTTCAAATCAAAATTCTATAAGTAAAATTAATAAGAAAATCTTTCGATACTTCATCAAATTAGGACATAATCAGAATATATATAAATTTTAAATCATTATCTTTTCTAAAATTTCTATCATCAAGATCCTTAATATCTATCAAGTATCTTTTCATAATAATCATACAAGCCTCAAAAATCAAATCTCCATTTAATAGTAGATTCAATCAGGGACCTCATTAACAAAAGTAAAGGAACTCCATATTAATTTTTAAATCTAAAATTTTAAATTACAAATTCACATGGATCCCATAATCTTGAATAAATATAAATTGGATCTTTTATCTTAATCTAAAGATAGCAATTTTTTATTAACAATCTCAACAACAATATCAAAAAATCTCTTGATCAACTTAGATACGAAATCTTTAAATTAAAATTTTATACATATCATATAGTCTCCAAGAGACACAATAATATCTATTATTTAGATCTAAAGATGATGATTAAAGATTCTAATACAATGAATATCCTACAATCTCATAATCTATTTCATCAATAAGAAATAGGCTTCTTTGTAATATTCTCAAATATGCATTCATCCTAATATACCACTTTACATATGATCCATATATCAAGTTTAATTTCGATAAATATTTTAATCAAGTATCATAAAAGACTTTCTTAGTCCATCCTGAAATAATATTTTATCATCAAATCTTTATCTTACTAATAATAGACAACTTTTCAACTAGAAGTAATATTATAGTATTATTCTCACATCGAATTTGAACTTATGATTCACTTGAATAATCAATGATCAAATTAATAATGATAATGTACAATAAAATTTTATGTCAATTCTTTTGTAATTACTTTCGATCGAAATCTAACTTATCATATCATGATCTATAGATCATCCATCATATTTCAAACTCTATATGTCATAATCTCTTATGATCCTTTCATAAATAATCTTAATGTTTAATCAAAAATTATAAAGATTTCTTCCACTACAATCATCATAGATCTACACCATAATGTCCCTAGTGTCTATCCACTGACACTCATTCTATACACATCTTAGTTCATCCACTAATGCTCTGATACCATCTTAATTGTCACACCCCCGATCCAAAATTATGAATCGAGGATTATGGCAATCGCTGCATACTAATAGAAAACTCTTTCCATAAGCATGCAAGGCATCTTATCACGATATCAATGCTTCACAGTGGAATAATTAGTCAATAATTTAAATCAAAAATATAACAATCTAAATTTTAATTTCAATATCTCAATAAAATCAACAAAATTTCATAGGCCTTACATCAAATTTAGTAAGACATTCAACTTAAAATAAAAGTATGAAGATTCTACTTCTAATCACTCTTCCATTCATATCTTATATCATCTTAATTCCTCAACATCTATAAAAATAGTAAAATAGGAGGTAATGAGTTAGACAGCTCAATAAGCAGTGATCACTTTCAACAAATTTTATCAGATATTAAAGTAAATAATTATTTATAGAAAATAATGCATATAAAGTTCATCAATTCGAAATCAACTTCAATTATGCAATATAATTCATACTAAACTTATTTCTTTTTAAAAAATTTAAGTTTCTTTCGAGATTTAATTTTCTTCATTCTTACGTTCTTTTCATCAACCATAAGCTATGACCATATTTTTTCTATGGCAGGGTCATAATACCACGTATCTTTCTGCGGTGAGCTACGAATCATCTGGCAGCAAAGTCCTTCGGAATCACTGGTCTCACTGACAGTTTATCGCTGGTCTCACTGATGACATAAACCCTTAGGATAAATCAATTGCTAATATATATGCCCCCATTGGCGAGGTCTTTTACGTAGTCAGGTTGTCAATTCATATTATTCTTATATCAAAATTTTTTATAAATCATATTTCTTATTCTAATTCAATAAAAAAATATATAATCATGTGATATCAAAATCAATTGATATAATGCATAACGAAATTAAAATATTCAATCATGCTTCATCATAACATTTCAAAATAGGATATTATTCATAACAAAATATCATTTATCTAATTTATGCATCATTTCATAAATCATATCAGAAAAATATATTATAATTTATTGATAAATTTAGAAAAAATGAAACACTACTTACCTTGAATGTTTTTCAATAATCTACATAATTTTATAAATTTTTTTTCAAAAATTTGGTTCATAGATCATATCACGATATCCCATAATCAAACATCCACAACCCTATACAGGATCAATTTCAATAATTAGAAAGGATGTGAATAATTAAGAAAGATAAAATTGATGGACACCCATATCCCATCGTCCAGATTGGTCTAATCATCTAATTTCATCTGGTCAAAATCTAATTAAGACATAAATGATCTAAAGTTTGACTATCCGATCAAATCGGATTCAAAGTGATAAGACTGAGGTTCCTTCATTGGGTTTATGAATCAAGTGGAGAGAGAAAATCAAAGGAGAGAGAATTCATGAGATGCAATCCAATTTAATCAAATGCCATAGTCCAACATCTTGATTGGTGCGATCAAAATGATCTAATCCAAGTCATGGTTAAATCAGGATCATGGATAATCAAATTGAGAAATATCGGATCTGATCAAGGTGAGTGCCAGTACGCTGTCCGATAATCATGGATCAAAATTTTTCATCAGATCAAAAATATTAAAAAAAATTCTCATTGATAAATCTTTTTTGAGAGAGAAATCGATCAAGAAAGAGAAATAATTTTAGAGAAAGAAAATTTTAGAGAGAGAAAATTCATCTTGGACTCTTCAGACGATATGATTCAACAAACTACTTGATCAGATCAAATCATGCTAAAATTATCATATGGATAATTCAATAAAATCATGAAAAATAGAATCTTAAAAAATATTAGGTCTGATCAAGGTGGATGCCGGTATACCATCAAATGATCATAAATCAAAATTCATTATTAAGATCAATTTCAATTCATCATCATTCTTCTTAAAATTTTAAAAATCTTAAGAGAGAGAAATAATCTAGAGAGAGAATTCTAGAGAGAGAAAGTAGAGAGAGATAATAGAGAGAGATTAGAGAGAGAAGAAAAGAGGGAGAGAGAGAGAGGAGAGAGTGTCTATTTATTATTTTTCTATTTTTCTTCTTCTTCTTTTTTCTTTTTCTTTTTCTTTTCTTTTTCTTATTCCTATTCTTTTTCTTTTCCTTCCTTCTTCCCGTGGCCTCTTTGGGTGAAACAGGGGACCGTGTGGTCCCCTCCTTTGGTCGGCCGATCAGCGGCATGACCGACACGACAGTGGCCAATGGTGGAAGGGCAACGATAGGGCGGCTTGGAAGAAATGAATCTGACAGTCGGCGGTGACCACTGACGTCAAAAAATTGAGAAGAATACCAAAAAAATAGGGATTTCTTCTGCAACAAAATTTGACGACTTCGATTGTCGGCGATCGTGCACACGGGCATGGGAAGGAAGGGGGAGAAGAGAGGGAGAGAAATCGGGGCTTACTTCGAGCTCCGATGAAAAATCAAGGCATGCACGGTGACAGACTTTCACGAGGGTTTTTCGATGATCCCCACCATTTTGCCTCGAGATTCTCAAGTGGAGGAAGGGAGAAGGGGTCTCCCCCTAAAATAGAGTCAGAAGGGGTCTTCCTCAAATTTTTCAAAATATTACATAAAAAATTAAAATATTCAGTCATGCTTCATCATAACATTTCAAAATAAGATATTTTTCATAATAAAATATCATTCATCCAATTCATGCATCATTTCACAAATCATATTAGAAAAATATATTATAATTTATCGATAAATTTAAAAAAAATAAAATATTACTTACCTCGAATGCATTTCAATAATCCACATAATTCTATAAATTTTTTTTCAAAAATTCTGTTCGTAGATCATATTGCGATATATCCCATGATCAAATATCCACAACCAAATACAGGATCAATTTCAATAATTAGAAAGGACGTGAATAATTAAGAAAGATAGAATTATTGGGAAATGTGTCCCAAAAAGCCAATCGTCAAGTTGTTGACGGTTGAGCAACCAAGTATTGTAATTGATTTGTTAATAAATAAAATATATTTGGTATTTTCATCATAAGCTTTCATCTTCTAATGAACTCCGTTGTTATGATGAAGTCCTTAGGACTATTTAGATTCGATAAAGAGAGGATTTATCGATTAGTCCTTAAAATAGTTCACGATCAAATGATAGGCTGTTAATAAGGACAACAGCTTCTATCGAGCATAAGTCGCTGTAGGCCACATGGGTTGGTTGTCCTCTTAACCAAGGAGTGTGGAGACACTGGTATGGCATACAGGTGAGATGTAAGGGTACATCGTCATTGAACGTGACCAACTCCAGAGCATTCTGCTGTCGAGAATGTCTCTGATGGGATATAGGTATAAGTGTCCCTTAGACTTGAGATCACCTCAGTGACTTGCAAGCAACTCACTGTGCTTTGGTACTGGACTAACTGAATTTCTAATTTAGGGACGGAAGGCTTCTGGGCACAGTCAAGTACTTACGAAGTCAGAGTGTGATCGAGATGGGATTGACCACTCCAAGAGTTGGAGAAGAATGAGTCGCTGTATTTCAATTTAGCAAAACCTTGGCCAGGGTAATCCATCAGATGGATTTGATATTTTGAAATACAATGTGGACAACCTGATCAGAGTTGACAGTTGAGCTCTGGGGTGTCCTATGATCATTTTGGTCAAGGAGATGAATTATATGAAAACTATATCCGCATGGGTTCTAAGGATGTTGTTCTACACATTCGACCTATCCGGTCGTCGGGTATCATTGCTAGATGGTCACTTCGATTGGTATAGAAACTTATTCCTATGCTACCGGCTTAGGTTCGGACCTATGAGGTCACACACATTAGAGTTCATGATCCGATCGGATGGTTGATCAACGATTAAGAATCGTTCTAGGGTTAGACGATCAATACGATTGATATTTAACCCAGTGCAAGTGTTGCAGGAGGATCGATTAGCAATTCGATTGCTAATTGGCTTAATTTGATTAAGCCAATGGGCTGAGATTAAGTCTAATTAAATATGATTTAATTAGATTTAGTTTGGGCTTGATTGGATCAAGTTCAATTGGTTTATTGGATAAGCCAAGTGCAAGAAAAAACTAGTCCTAGTTCAACTAGGACTTGGGTCAATCTAATTTCTAATTTGATTAGAAAATTAAATCAGATTTAAATATAATTTAATCTGATTAAATTAGGTTCTTAATTGGGTTAAGACCTATTTTAATTGGGTTGATCTAATTTTGATTTGATTTGGTTTGGGAAACCAAATTAAAACAAGTCATAAGACAGAATCCTAGTAGGACTAGGATTCCACCTTGCGCCACATAAGCCTTCTCCACGCCCTCTCTCTTATTCAACGCCAATCTCCACTTATTTTGTGCGATAAAAGCCCTCTCCCAGATCTCTCTCACGTTCACAAAAGGTCTCTTCTCTTCTTTCTTACATGGAAGGTGGTTTGGATCAAATCTAAAAGGAATAAGTTTGGATTTCAAATTCTATGAGATAGAGTTTTAGAAATCCAAAACTCTTTCAATTTTGCACCGAATTTATCCAAATTTTTTTTGTAATTTTTCTGGATTTTAGGATTTATATTGTACACCCTTTTCTGGTGATCCATTTATGAAAATATGGAGGATATGCTCAAGAGTTGGGCGTCCCTTAACTTGCCATGTTTGGATAAGCCTTGATTAGGTGTTTGACCTAGACAAGGACTCTATCATATCTCTCTATATAAGATGAGTTTCTTTGTAAAATTTTAGGAGGAGATAGATATTTGAGAGTCCTTTCTGTCATCCAAAAATCAAAGAGAAATACCTTTGGGTCGTGGAGATATAAAAGACGCAAGTTTAGATGTCTAGAGAAAAAAATGTGAAGAAGAAGAGGGTCTTCTTCTAGGGTTTTTATTTTCATATCTTTCCTCCTTCCATCTTGAGTTTCCTGAGAGTGTCTCAGATCTGAAACTCCTCCTTCTACTTTTCATCTTTAGAAGAGTCCAAATCAAGAAGAAGGAGGCACCTTATCAACCATCAAAGAAGGATCAGCGCAGTACTAGCATACTGTGCTGATTTCCTGAAGCAGGACTTCTGATCGAGATTCGTGGGCTTGTGTGGACGACTCCTAGAGGCCGGACGTATGTGCGGCTTGCAACATCATCCTTAAGCCCGGATCAGCGAGGTTAGAGCGTCTAACTTGCAAGGTAATAGATCTGATCTATTATTTAATACATACATTAGATGTAGTATAAAAATATGTTGATATGATCAACATGTAGTTCATGCTATATTTATATATTTTAATTTTTGATTTAATACCATGTAATAATCATGTAATAGGATCTTAGATCTAGGGATTTTTTGATCTTAAAAAATAAATTTTAATTTATTTTAGTCTTCCGCTGTATGATCTTGAAAAAGTTTCAAGATCTAACCATCTTTTTCAAGATCTAACCTTGAAACCCTAGATCTGGTTCCTACAAGAATTGATGGACCCCCGTATCCCATCATCCAGATTGGTCCGATCATCTAATTTTATCTGATCAAAATCTAATTAGGACATAAATGATCCAAAGTTTGACTATCAGGTCAAATCGAATTCGAAGTGATAAGACTGAGGTTTCTTCATTGGGTTCATGAATCAAGTAGAGAGAGAAAATCAAAGGAGAGAAAATTCATGAGATACAATCCAATTTAATCAGATGCCATAGTCCAACATCTTGATTGGTGTAATCAAAATGATCTAATCCAAGTCATGGTTAAATCAGGATCATGGATAATCAAATTGAGAAATATCGGGTCTGATCAAGATGAGTGCCAATACACTTCCCGACAATCATGGATCAGGATTCTTTATCAGATCAAAAATATTAAAAAAATTTATTGATAAATCTTTTTAGAGAGAGAAATCGATCAAGTGAGAGAAATAATTTTAGTGAAAAAATTTTAGAGAGAGAAAATTCATCTTGGACTCTTCAGACGATCTGATTCAACAAATCTGATTGATCAGATCAAATCATTCTGAAATTATCATATGGATAATTCAATAAAATCATGGAAAATAAAATCTTAAAAAATATTAGGTCTGATGAAGGTGGATGTCGATATACCGTCCGATGATTACTGATCAAAATTTATTATTAGGATCAATTTCAATCCATCATCATTCTTTTCAAAATTTTAGAAATCTTAGGAGAGAGAAATAACCTAGAGAGAGAATTTTAGAGAGAGAAAGTTGAGTGAGAAAGTGGAGAGAGAGTAGAGAGATTAGAGAGAGAAGAAAAGAGGAAGAGAGAGAGGAGTCTATTTATTATTTTTCCTTTTTTTTCTTTTCTTTTTTTTTCTTTTCTTTTTTTTTTTCTTCCTTCTTCTTCCCGTGGCCTCCTTTGGGCGAAATAGGGGACCGTGTGGTCCCCACCTTTGGTCGGCCGATCAGTGGTGTGACCGGTATGACGGTGGTCGATGATGGAAGGGCGACGATGGGGTGGCTCGAAAGAAATGAATCCGACAGTCGGCGATGACCACCGACGTCAGAAAACTGAGGAGAACAACAAAAAAATAGGGATTTCTTCTGCAATAAAATCTGGCAACTCCGGTCATTGGCGATCATGCACATGGGCATGGAAAGGAAGGGGGAGAAGAGAGGGAGAGAAATTGAAGCTTACCTCAAGCTCTGGTGACATCTCTGATGAGAAATTATGGCAAACACGATGAAGGCTTCCATGAGAAAACTCCGACGATTCTCATTGTTTGGCTCTTGATTTCTTGATGGAAGGAAGAGAAAAGAGATCTCCCCATTAAATAGAGTCGGAGGGGAGGAGTTTGACTCCTCCTCGATAAGGTTTTCTGACTCTGATTAGGAGCCGATCGGGAGAAGAAGACTCCCTACATGATTCTTAATTTTTTTTTTGTTGGGCTTTTGTGGGCTACATAATTGGGTTGGGTCATAACATTCTTTTCTTCTAAAAAAAATTTCGTTCTCAAAATTTTTCTTGCTTAAGTCTTTATAATTTTTTTACTTGGAATTTATGGTTAAAATCTTAGCCATAAATATTTTAATATTCTAATTCTTGATACAAATTCATTCTTAAATCATATTATAAGAAAAAGATCAATACATCAAATATTGATCTGAAACAGTACCATTCATTTTCTTATTGTCAAAATCAACATCTCAAAGATTTTTAATTTTTAAGATTTCAAAATCATGCTCTCATTCCCTATAAAATAATGTTCAATACCTCATGACTAGATCAAAATCAAATCTATCTCTTGTAAATAGAAGAAAATCAATATCTTAATTTTTGAATAAAAATTTTATTTTTTTAATCAAAATACTAACTACTCTTAATTAATCAACCCATCATAAGATAGAAAAACATACTTCTATGAATCACATGATGATATCCAAATCAGTCAAAATTTAAAAATATTTTCTCTTATTTATGCTTTCAAAGGTTAAAAATTTACTTTTTAATCTCATCCTCAAACTTTTGATGTTTTATTTTTTTTGATACAAATTCATCATTAAATCATTTCATAAAAAAAGATCAATATCACTAATATTGATTAAAATCAATATCACTATTTTTGATCATCAAAATTAATCTCTCAATTCTAGATAAAGATATCAAATTTCTCATCAAAAATCTTTAGCTGCTCATGATTTAATCAATTTATCACAAGATCATAAATAAATTTTACTACATTCTCCTTAGATAAAATTTTGAGTATAAAAATCTAAGATCAAAATCATTATTAGATAAATAATCTCAATTTTTTTTTAATAAATAGAGAATTATTCAATTTTAAGATAAAAAAATTTATCTCTAAATATTCTAAATCTAAAATTAAAAATCAAGGATTTACTCATTCTAGAATTAGGATACTAAATATTTTTGTAGCATAGTAGGTGGAAGCACTACTTTTAAAAAACACATTAAGATATCCAAAAAATTTTTAAAAAATATTATTCTTTCTAATATCAATAAATTTTTTGTATCAAATCAAATCATCTATCATAATTCTTTAATTCAAAGAGTCAACATTTCTGACTTACTCAGAATAATCCAGATCACCATGCTTCCACTGTGCACTCTATTCTAACAATAAAATTTTTTTAGGTTCATCAAAAAATTTTGATCAAATTATTTTTTTATCTTATCAATAGAAAAGATCTAAAATTTTAAATTTCAATTAAAGTCAAAGATTAACTTCCGATTCTCATTCCTACTTTTGCTGGTATACAATAATCTTGATTAGCCCTCGAGTCTAATATCACATTCAAAACCATCATATAGGTCTACTATAAGCAATATGAATCAAATCTTAATTCTCGTATCGATTCAATTAGATAATTCCAAATCAAAATCCTATAAGTGAAATCAATAAAAAAATTCTTCGATGCTCCACCAAATTAGGACATAATCAGAACATATAAAGATTTCAAATCATTATCTTTTTTAAAGTTTCTATTATCAAGATCTTCAATATCTATCAAGTATCCTTTCATAACAATCATACAAGCTTAAAAAAAATCAATTCTCTATTTAATAGATTTAATTAGAGATCCAATTAACAAAAATAAAAGAACTCCATATCAATTCCTAAATCCAAAATTTTTAAATTGTAAATTCACATGGGTCCTATAATCTCAAATAAATATAAATCGGATCTTTTATCTTAATCTAAAGATATCAGTTTTTCATTAACAATCTCAATAATAATATCAAAAAATCTCTTGATCAATTTAGATATAAAATTTTTAAATTAAAATTTTATACATATCATATAGTCTCCAAGAGACATAATAAGATCTATTATTTAGATCCAAAGATGATGATTAAAGATTCTAGTACAATGAATATCCTACAATCTCATAATTCATTTCATCAATAAGAAATAAGCTTTTTTGCAATATCTCTTGTTGGGTATAAAATACCCACAGCCGAAACCCTCGACGGAATCAGGACAGCTCCGTCCGGACTCCTACGGGAGTCGGGCTCCGCCGCGACATCAGAACAGCTCCGCTCGGACCCCTACGGGAGCCAGGCTCCGCTCTCAGTATCAACTGCTGGTAAGCTCCGTCCGGTCTCCTACGGGAGCCGAACTTCACCTCTAACTTTGACTGCTGGTAAGCTCCGTCTGGACTCCTACGAGAGCCGGACTTCATCTCTAACTTTAATTGTAGAGGATTCGGCCCGGACTCCTACGGGAGCCGGGTTCCGCCCGCAACTTCAGCTCCGAGAGGGCTCCGCCCGGACTCCTACGGGAGCCGAGCTCCACCTTCGACTTCGAGCAGCACGGCTCCGACCGGACTCCTACGGGAACCGGATGCGACATCAACAGCAGCTCGGCTCCGCCCGGACTCCTACGGGAGCCGGGCTCCGCCTTCGACATCAACAGCAGCTCGGCTCCGCTCGGACTCCTACGGGAGCCGGGCTCCGCCTTCGACTTCGAGCAGAGGGCTCCGCTCGGACTCCTACAGGAGCCGGGTTCCGCTTTCAGTATCCACTGTAGGTAAGCTCCATCCGGACTCCTGTGGGAGCCGGACTCCACCCACGATCCCAACCGAAAGGAGGACCCCTCCCGGACTTCTACAGAGGCCGGACTCCGACCGCTGCCGAGCCTCGACCAACAGATCCGTGCCCCCTGGCAGATCAAAATAACAACCATGATTTTGTTCCACTTCCTATAGCGGATTCCACGCGGCTCCATTACCCCCTACGGCGGACCCATTACTCTCTGACAGGCTGTGTCAACGGCCACGATTCTGCTCCACTCCCTGCGGCAGGTGCTGCACGATTCCACTACTCACTGACAACTAGCGGTAACAGACGCCGCTCCACTACCTGCAACAGGCCCTACGTGGCAGGCTATGACAATAGCCACGAGTCTACCCCACTACCCTTCGCAATAAATTTCCCTGACCACGGGCGGCCCACTACCAGACGGTTACAGGTGTCGCCATCAATCCGTTGCCCCCTCCGCCTATAAAAGGGGGACTCAGATACGTTATTCTTTAAGCTCATTTTCTTATCTTAAAACTCTGCTAAATTCTCCGTTCGAGCACTCCATTCTTGTTGAGGCAGAGAACTGACTTGAGCGTCGGAGGGTCTTGCCGGCGCAACCCCACCTCCGGTTTAGACTTCCCTTGCAGGTCCCGGCGGCGACCGCGGCTTCCCCGACTCCAGCTTCTCCGGCGCAAGCAGATTTTTGCACCAACATCTCTAAATATGCATTCATCCTAATATGCCACTTTATATATGATCCACATACCAAGTTCAATTTTGATAAATATTTCAATCAAACATCATAAAAGACTTTCTTAGTCCATCCTGGAACAATATTTTATCATCAAATCTTTATCTTGCCAATAATAGTCAACTTCTCAACTAGAAGTAATATCATAGTATTATTCTCATATTAAATTTGAACTTACGATTCACTTGAATAATCAATGATCAAATTAATAACCATAATGCATAATAAAATTTCATGTCAATCCTTTTGTAATTACTTTCGATCAAAATCTAACTAATCATATCATTATCCATAGATCATCCATCATATTTTAAACTTTATATGTCATAATCTCTTGTGATCTTTTCATACATAATCTCAATATTTAACTAAAAATCATAAAAATTTCTCACACTACAATCATCATAGATCTACACCATAATGACCCTAGTGTCTATCCACTTACACTCATTCTATATCTGATTCTATGTTTCATACTTTATTCAATTATGCTCTGATACCACTTTAATTGTCACACTCCCGATCTGAGATCGTGAAGCGAAGGTCGTGGCAACCGCTGCATACTCATAGGAAACTCTCCCTATAAGCATGCAAGGCATCTTATCATGCTATCCTAAAATAATAGTGAAATAATTAATCAATAATTTAAATCTAAAATATAATAATCTAAATTCTAACTTTAATATCTCAATAAATTTAACAATATTCAATACATCTTACATTAAATTCAATAAGACTTTCAGTCTAAAATAAAAGTATGGAGGTTTTGTTTCTTATCACTCTTCCATTCATATCTTGTATCATCTTAATTCGCTCAATATCTATAAAAATAATAAAAGAAGAGATAATAAGCTAGATAGCACAGTAAGCAATGATCACTTTCAATAGATTTTATCAGGCATTATTTATAGAAAATAAGCATATAGAGTTCATCAATTTGAAATCAATTTCGATTATGCAATATATTTCATATCAAATTTATTTTTTTTCAAAAATTTGAGTTTCTTTCAAGATTTTAATTTCTTTCATTCTTAAGTTCTTTTCATTAACCATGAGCTATAACCATATTTTTTCTGTGGCAGGATCATAATACCACGTATCATCTTGCGGTGAGCTACGAATCATCTGGCAGCAAAGTCCTTCAAAACCATTGATCTTGATGGTCACTGGTCTCACTGACGACATGTCGCTGGTCTCGCTGGCGACATATATCATCAGGACAAGTCAATTACCAACGTATATGCCCCTATTGGCGGAGTTCTTTACATAATCAGATTGTCAATTCATATTATTCTTATATCAAAATTTTTCATAAATCATATTTTTTATTCTAATTCAATAAGAAAATATATAATCATGTGGTATCAAAATCAATTGACATAATGCATAACGAAATTAAAATATTCAATCATGCTTCACCATAATATTTCAAAATAAGATATTTTTCATAACAAAATATTATTCATTCAATTTATGAATCATTTCATAAATTATGTTAGAAAAATATATTATAATTTATCGATAAATTTTGACAAAGTGAAATATTACTTACCTCTAACGCATTCCAATAATCCACATAATTCTATAATTTTTTTTCAAAAATTTTGTTTGTAGATCATATTGCGATATCCCATGATTAAACATTCACAACCCTATACAGGATCAATTTTAATAATTAGAAAGGACGTGAATAATTAAGAAAGATAAAATTAATGGACACCCATATCCCATCATCCAGATTGGTCCGATCATCTAATTTCATCTGGTCAAAATCTAATTAAGACATTGTTGATGCAAAAATCCACCGACGTTGGAGAAGCTGGAGTCGAGGGAGTTACGGTCACCGTCGGGACCTGCAAAGAAAGTCTAAACCGGAGTTGGGGGTGCTCCGATAAGACCCTCCGACGCTCAAGTCAGTTCTCTGCCTCAACAAGAATGGAGTGCTCGAACAAAAATTTTAGTAGAGTTTTTAGATAGAGATTAGAGCTTAAAGAAAAATATATCTGGGGGTCTCCTTTTTATAGGTGGAGGGCGTAACAGATTGACAGTGACGTCTGTAACCGTCCGGTAGTGGGCCGTTCAGGGCCATGAGGAGTTTGTTATGGAGAGTAGTGGAGTGGAGTCGTGGCCATCACCGTGGCCTGCCACATGGAGCCTGTTGTGGAGAGTGGAGTGATGTCCGTTGCGTGACTTGCCAGAGCATGATGGAGCCGCGTGGGATCCATTATAGGAAGTGGAGCAGAGTCACGGCCATTACTGTGGCCTGCCAGGGAGTCCAGGCCTGTCGGCCGAAGCTCGATTGGGGTGTCTGGTGGAGAGGGGTAGCTCTCCATCTGAGAGGAGCTCGGATGTTGCTAGCGAGCTTTCTATCGTTGGGTGCCTTGGGCACTAGTACTGCAGGCGAAGGTCATCTACTGTAGAAGCTCGGTCAGGGGCTTTCAGTGGACGAAGTTCAGTTTCACACAAAATCCGTCAGAAGGTCGACCGACATTGGATGTTGGATGGTCCTGGAGAGGTTCACTCGCTGGAGGGGTTCGGCTGCTGGAGCCCCTATGTCGTAGGAGTTCATCCGAAATCTGTTCGCTACAGAAGTTCGATCGGAGTCTGGTTCCCGTAGAAGTCTAGATGGGGATCATTTGTTGAGGAAGCTCGACCGAAGCCTGCCTGTAATAGAAGTCTGAAAGAAATTTGTTCACAAGGGAAGCTCGGGTGGAGGCTTACAGTAGAAATTTGAAGTAGACCGCTTGTAGGAGTAGCTCGGAGTAGATCGCTTGTAGCAGAAGCTCGGAGTAGATCGCTTGTAGCAGAAGTTCGGTGTAGATCGCTTGTGGTGGGGGCTTGGAGTCCGTCCCTTGTAAGAATTTGGATGAGGTCTACCTGCAATGGGAGCTCAGGGCTGAGGTCCGGCTCCCGTAGGAGCTCAGACGAAGTCTACCTGCAGTAGGAGTTCGAGGAAGAAGTCCGACTCCCGTAGGAGCCCAGATGAAACCCAGAAGGTGGTCGACCGCCGTAGAGACTTGGATAGAGCCCATCTGTCATGGAGATCTGCTATTGGAAAAGTTCGGCCACTAACGAACTGACGTAGTTCTGGAAGAAATTCGGATTGGAGTCGATCGAATCCTGTCGGAAAAGATCCGGAAGGGGTCCGTAGAATGGTTGACCCTTGTAGGAGATCGACCGATAGCAGAATCCAGAGAGCACTTGGAGCAGCCTGATGGACAACCGAAGAAGCTTATCACTAGAGAAGCCCAGGAGATGCGGCAAGAGTTCGTCCATCAGGGGAACCCGATCGACACTTGTGGAAGCTGCGGGAGTTTATCCGTCGACAGAACTTGGAAATATTATGGAAGCTCGACCGTCGGAGAGGTTCGAAAAGATGTCGCCCAAGGTTGGATGCCGGTAGAGTCCCGGGAGAGTCACTCCTGGTACGAACTTCGGCTGGGGGGTATTTTATACCCAACACCAGTCCTCTTACTTTCGAGTTCGAGTTTTGAATGAAGAAAGTATAGAAAAAATTTTACAGCCGAAGTTGTCCCCTTGAATTCTGCACGCGACCACCCTCAGATATCCTGGCATTTAATGCGCGCATGTTGGAGTCTTTTCAAATCGAGGCAATCCGAAGAGATTTTTCAAAATTCTTGCTGGAGCGTTGCTCTAGGTACGGCGCAATAATGGCCTTGTCAGCCGTCAGTCGCTTTTAGCCGCTTGCTGTAGCGAGTGGGACACGTGACGAACATGGGTCAGCCTGGGGAGATCGCGATCATTATAGCGCCGGATCCTAGGGTCTATTTAAACCCGCCCTTCTTCCTCTGGGAGTTTCATTCTGCCTGAAAGTCTTGTTGGTGCCTGTCTTCTTTCTGAGAGCTCTGACCTTCCTCGACGTCCATTTTGGCCCTAGGTGTTCTTCGAGTCATCCCTGTCCCTGCATCTCTGCATCCTTCGGAGCATCTTAGGTTAGTTCCTGAACTTTCGTTCCTTCTCTCGCCATTTAGGTGTTCCTTCTTCTTCATTTTTCTTCTACCGCATTCCACCTGTCTGGTTCCCCACAGACCTTTCGTCTCTTATTTTTCTCAATTTTTTTGGGATTTTTAGAGTTTTTGCTTGAAATATCTTCTGGCACCTCCGTCTCTAGCGATTCCAGGAGTTCGTCTGCCTCAGTCCCTCAGAACCCTCGTACTGTAGATGAACCCATATCTAGGGCTGGGCCTCGTCTGATTTTTGCACCAGATGCCATTCCCTGTTCTCTGACTCTGGACGAACTTCTACTGATAAGGGTTCAGTATGGAGTTCTTTCGGAGTACGATTTGGAGCTTCCTGGTCCCGCCGACCGGGCTAGCACCCCCCCACTTGGCCATTTCTGTCTGTACCAGGAGGCCTTCCATGCTGGGCTCCGGCTCCCGCTTCCATCCTTCATCGTCGCTCTTTTTCATTTTTTAGATATTTTTTTAGCTTCAGTCGCGCCGAACTCCTTTAGGTTTTTGATAGGGTTCCTCTCCCTTTGCCACGTAGTCAAAGTTCAGCCATCTCTTCCTTTGTTTTAGGTATTTTTACACCTTCAAGCGCCACCCCTCGGCAAAGGACTGGTGGTACTTCTCCCCCCAGTTCGGTAAGAAGGGGTTGCTGAAAAGTGCTCCCTCTTCTATCCATAACTGGAAGGGGAAGTACCTCTATATCCAATGTCCGACCTTAAAGCTGGGATTGCCCCCTTGGGGCTCCCTGAGGGATTCCGTCTGCTGGGCCCCTTAGCCTGGGGGAGGATGACCTTCAAGCCACCCGAAAACTTCTTAGTTATCCAACTCCTTCCCTTCCCAACCTTCTGAAGGAGCAATTTCTGTTCAACATCGGCTTGAGTTCCCTGGATCCTGCGAGTATTCCATCTTTTCTTTACTTCTTTTCTTCTTCTCTCCCCCTTTTTTTTTTTTTACCATGCGTCACCTCTTCTTTTTTTCATTTCATTGCTGATCTCTTTTTTTTTTCTTTTTTTTTTTAGGAATGGACGTTGAAGCAACACGGATGCTTGCCAGGGGCCTCAAGGTTCACAAAAGAAAAGGCGCTGCGGCCTCCGGGTCAGCAAAGAAGGTCAAAACGGAGGAGACGAGCTCGGCCACGCCTGCCCAGGCGGCCCTCACTGTCGATGTTCCTTCAGATGCCGAGCCCCCAGTTCCCCGAGCCTCTTCGAGGAGTTCTCCCACCGAGGTTCCCGCTTCGGGGGCCCGCTCCGAGGAGGTGCCAGGGGTTGAGAGGGGGAGGAGAAAGAAGACGGTGGCCTGTAGGGTCAGCGGCCGCTGAGCTGCCATCGAAGAATCCCACGGCTCCGAGGAAGAGCCGATGGAGAATCCCTTTAATGACAGGGACCTGATAAAGTGACTGGTCGACGGGTGCATCCTGCCTGAAGTCATCCAGAGGATCGTTCGCGCCGATCCCGAATAGTGGGTTTGGGACTCTCTGGGGTCCTTTCTCGAGGTAAGCAGATTCACTTTCCTCCTTCCCCTCGCTCCTTCATTCAATTAACTTCTCAGCTTTCATTCTGACCTTCTGACCGCCCTTGCAGATCAGGCACCAGCTCCTCACCAACATCGAGGCGATGAACAAGGTGAGGAGGGACGCTATCCAGACGGAGGAAGGTCGTCGGGCTAAGGCCGCCTGCCTCAAGGAAAAGGCTGCCGAGGTAGCCAACCTCCAAGAGGCACTTGAGAAAGAAAAGTAGGCCTCGGAGGAGATGGTGAGGAAGGCTGAGGCCGAGGTCGCAAATTTGACGGAGTAGATTTCGGTTCTGATCTTGGAGGCCAGGGGTCAAGCGATGGAGGAGTTCAAGGCCTCTGCTGAAATGAGGGATCTGAACGTCAAGTTCGACCAAGATGCATTGATCAAAGGATTCGAGCTCTTCCAAGAGAAGATGGTCAAAAAATTTTCTGAGCTCGACTTCAGCTTCTTGGATGAGGCATCTGAAGATGAAGCCGGGCCCTCTCCTACTGCCGCTGCCACCGCAGCCCCCCTTCCAAGAACACCGGGCTCCCCAACTCCTGCTTCAGAGGTCTGAGACCTCTGACTTTGTATTTTTCTTTCACTGCAATTTTTCTTTTTCCTTTTATCTTTAAGAGACATTCAATCAATAAAATTGGGCTCCTCCTTATGGGGAACTTCTCTTCTCTTTTCTTTTTTCTTTTTGCAATGAGCCGCGCCTTGACGCTTTTGTCTCCCGATGGTAGTGTCCTGCCGAAGCACTTCTCTTGCCACAGGGAATCCCGTTGAGGTCCACGATCCGACATCTGAGGAAGAAAGTCCGTCATTTAACAAAAAAGTCGAGGGAGATGGAGGATGAACTTCGCAGGCTGAGGGAGAGCCACTCAGAGGCCACTGCGGAGGCTACCTACTTTCGGAACCTCCACGTGAAAGGGATCATGGATTACAGCCAGAGGAAGGCGAACTTCGAGAAGGAGCTTGAGGAACATAAGAAGCACGCCAGCGATCGATCTTGGGCTCAGGCTTCCAAAATCAGCTCTCTTAGAGTGGAGCTATCGGCTGCACGGGAGAAGATCGATCAGCTGGAAGGAAGCTCATCCTGGCTTTCGACTCGGGCCGACCATGATCGAGAATGGTCGAAGAAGTTCTCTGACCTTCAGCAACAGTTTCAGGATGTCGAGGCGAACTACAATGCATACCGGGCCGGCTGGTGCAAGCAGGTGGACAACTACAGGAGGAAGCTCAGGATGACGACCGATGAGGTTGCCCGCCTTCAAAGGCAGTTATCTGAAGGGGCCCAGTTCGTCCCTGTTCGGGATCTCGACGAACTCCAATCCCTGAGAGGAACCATAGAAGAGCTATTCATCGCCCTTGGGGAGGGGAAGACCAAGCTGCAGCAGTTGAAGATCCAGCTGGTATACGAGCAGCAGGCGGTCAAGGACGTGGAGGCGGAGTCCGAGGTCCTGAGAAAAAGGCTCCGAGAGGTGGAGAACGAAAGCCAACGGTCTCGTCGGATGTATCTAGAGATACTAATAAGGGAGAAAGAATTGGAAAAAGAAGTCAAAAGCTTAAGACACTCCCTGATGAGGGTCGAAGCCGAAAGTTCGAAGTCGGAAGAAGTCGGACCCCCTTAAGGCTCTTTTTGCCTTCCATCCTTCTATGTGTCCTCTTTCTTTGTTCTTGTCATTTTTCTTTTTTTTTTGGGCCTTCTGGGCTCTATAACGTATACTTTGTTAACGAAATGAAAAGAAGATTTTTTGTTACCTTATCCACGCGTTGTGTTGAATTATCGTCCGTCGGACTTTTTTCATTTTTTTATCTCGTTCGATGTCGATGTTGTTCGAAGATTTTTTATTTATTTTTGTATTAGGTCGTCGTTACCGAATTTCTTTTGCCTTTTGATTTGTTCGACGTCGATATTGTTTGAAGGTTCCTAGCCGCTGTCGTGTTGATTTGCCTTTTCATTCATGACCGTAAATCTCTCTTTCTCTTTCTCCTTCTTCATTGAGATGAGGTCCTTTGTGCCTTTGGTACAGTTTAGCTCCCATTTTTTACTGGTGTAGTCCGTTGCTTTTCCTTCGCATCTCCCTCCTCTTTTTAGGTAAGGGTTCTCCCCAACTTTTTACGGGATCGTGGGAGCGTAGAGGGGCCATCGAGAAGGTTCTCTTTTTTTTTATCAGATCTTGAATGATCAGATCTTAGTTGGCGTCAGGATGAGGTTCTCCTCCTATCCCTAATGTAGTCAATTTCAGCTCAGGTTAGGACGAGGTTCTCCTCCTGTTCCTAACAGGACTGTGGGGGCACATATGGGCATTGCAGGGCCTCTCTCCCCATCCGGTCTAAAAGTAACCAGGCCTTCGACTTTGCTCATGTTAGGGCGAGGTTCTCCTCCTGTCCCTAACAAGGCTGTGGGGGTATATATGGGCGTTGCAGGGCCTCTCCCCCCATCTGGTCTAAAAGTAACCGGGCCTTCGACTTTGCTCATGTTAGGGCGAGGTTCTCCTCCTGTCCCTAACAGGGCTGTGGGGGCATATATGGGCGTTGCAGGGCCTCTCCCCCCATTCGGTCTAAAAGTAACCGAGCCTTCGACTTTGCTCATGTTAGGGTGAGGTTCTCCTCCTGTCCCTAACAGGGCTGTGGGGGCACATATGGGCATTGTAGGGCCTCTCCCCCCATCCGATCTAAGGAGAATTGGGCCTTCGACCTTGCTCATGTTAGGGTGAGGTTCTCCTCCTGTCCCTAACATGACCATGGGGGCACATAAGGGCCGTTGTATGGGCCTCTCCCCCCGTCCGGTCTTAAAATAAACAGAATTTCAACTTTGCCCATGTTAGGACAAGGTTCTCCTCCTGTTCCTAACATGGCTGTGGGGGCACATAAGGACCGTTGTATGGGCCTCTCTCTCCGTCCGGTCTTAAAATAATCGGACTTTCAATTTTGCCCATGTTAGGACAAGGTTCTCTTCCTGTTCTTAACATGGATTTGTTTTCATTGTCTGAAGGGGTTATCCCCTGTCGTTACGGGTCCATGCCAAAAGGAAAAGATATACAAATCTGAAAGGAATCTTGATTTAAAGCAAAGTCGTTAGTAATACATTTACAGGTTTTTCAAATCCCATGGTCGTAGAAGGTCTGCTCCCCGTTGAGGTCCTCCAGAGATGGAGTTAATGATCCCAATTGGAGGTCGATCTCCGGGCTGCTCTTCCCTCCTCGACGGCTCAGGTTGTGGCAGGGCCCTTGGCCGATCCTCTCTACCCTCAGGTCGGCGTCGAATGAACCTGTTGAGCTGACCTCGTCTGATGAGCTCCTCGATCTCATCTCGAAGTTGAATGTATTCCTCTGTGTCATGGCCGTGGTCATGATGGTAGAGGCAGAACTTGTTAGGATTGCATTTTTCGAGGTGTGTGCGCATCTTTTCTTGCCTTGGGAGCTGCTCCCTGACCTCCATCAGCACTTACATTTTCGACGCGTTAAGGGGGGCATAGCTGCAGAATCTTCCTAGGGGAGAGCCCTGCCGAACCCTACGGTCCGGACTTCTCTGCCTGCCTGCTTGGGGAGGAGTTTGGGCGCGCTTGTGCCCGGGAGGAGTCCGAGAATGTGGCCGAGCTTCACTCTGCCCTCTTTCAACTGTGGGCTTGCTAGAGTCGCCCGCTTGCCGCTCCTTCACAGATTCCTCATCCTTCAGCTTGAAGGCTTCCTCTGCTCGGGCATATCCTTCGACCCGAGCCAGTAGATCGGCAAAGTCTCTGAGATACTTCTTTTCTAGGGAGAAGAGGAGATCATTCTTTTGAAGGTCGCTCTTTAAGGCAGCCATTGCAACCGATTGGTCCAGGTTCCGGACCTCCAGGGCGACGGCGTTGAAATGGTTGCGTAAGCTCGGATGGATTCTCCCTCCTTTTGCTTGATGTAGATGAGGGACTCCGAACCTCGCTGGGGATGCCGGCTGCTGACGAAATGAGCCACGAACTAGTGACTCATCTAGTCAAAGGAGAAGATTGTACCCAGCTTCAGTGTCGAGTACCAATTCCTTATTGCTCCCTTCAAGGTAGATGGAAAAGCTCGACACAAGATGGCGTCTGGCGTGCCATGGAGCAGCATCATAGTTCGAAAGGCCTCCAGATGGTCGACCGGGTTCGAAGTCCCGTCGTAGCTCTCGAATTGGGGGAGCTTGAAGTTCGGCGGGATTGATTCCTACATGATCATTTGAGAGAAAGGAGGGTCAGTGCAGATGTCCTCACCGTAAGCAGTGGGAGCACGGCGGAGCTCTTCGATCTGCTGGTTCATCTCCTGGAATCTATGATCTAGGAGGTCCTCTCGATTGCGGGCCTCGAGGGTCTTCTGGTGGAGCAGAGGCAGGGACTCTCCGGGGGTTGAATCATGATCAGACGGAGGACTCTCCACCTTCTATTTTTCTTTTCTGGGAAAGATAGGGCGGTTGGCCCAAGTGGCCTGCCCGATCGTCGGATTCTGGAACTCCGACGATGCTCTTTCCAGCCGCACCGATGTCTGCGACTGCTGCGGCTGCTATTGCATGGCCTGCACTGCTTCGGTGAGGCCTTTGACCTGTTGAACCAGTAGGTCAAACTGCTCCATACCGACTGTCATCGTCGGAGGAGGAGGAGCCTGAAAAATCGGAGATGAGGCCGGGGCTAGCGGAGCTCGCTGAGATCTGGCCGCGGAGGTCGTTGACCGCCTAGTGGATGCCCTTCGGGGAGGCATCAGGTGGAGATCAGGAAGGCAACCAGAGAAGGAGATGTCGGAGAAGATGACCAGAGATGGTCCCATTGAGTGCTCCTTTAAGAACAAGGGTACTGCAAAGACACAGACCCTTCCTCTAGCGCCAATCCTGTTGATGCAAAAATCCACCGGCGTCGGAGAAGCTGGAGTCGAGGGAGTCACGGTTGCCATCGAGACCTGCAAAGAAAGTCTAAACCAGAGTTGGGGGTGCTCCGGCAAAACCCTCCGATGCTCAAGTTAGTTCTCTGCCTCAACAAGAATGGAGTGCTCGAATGAAAATTTTAGCAGAGTTTTTAGATAGAGATTAGAGCTTAGAGAATAACATATCTGGGGGTCCCCTTTTTATAGGCGGAGGGCGTAACAGATTGATAGCGACGTCTGTAATCGCCCGGTAGTGGGCCGTTCGGGGCCATGAGGAGTTTGTTACGGAGAGTAGTGGAGTGGAGTCGTGGCCATCACCATGGCCTGCCATGTGGAGTCTATTGTGGAGAGTGGAGTGATGTCCGTTGTCGTGACTTGCCAGAGCATGATGGAGCCGCATGGGATCCGTTATAGGAAGTGGAGCAGAGTCGTAGCCATTACTGTGGCCTGCCAAGGAGTCCAGGCCTGTCGGCCGAAGCTCGGTTGGGGTGTCTGGTGGAGAGGGATAGCTCTCCGTTTGAGAGGAGCTCAGATGTTGCTGGCGAGCTTTCTACCGTTGGGTGCCTTGGGCGCTAGTACTGCAGGCAAAGGTCATCTGCTGTAGAAGCTCGGTCAGGGGCTTTCAGTGGACGAAGTTCAGTTTCACGCAGAATCCGTCAGAAGGTCGACCGGCAGTGGATGTCAGATGGTGCTGGAGAGGTTCACCCGCTAGAGGGGTTCGGCTGCTGGAGCCCGTGTGTCGTAGGAGTTCATCCGGAATCTATCCGCTACAGAAGTTCGATCGGAGTCTGGTTCCCGTAGAAGTCCGGATGGGGATCATTTGTTGAGGAAGCTCGGTCGAAGCCTGCCTGCAATAGAAGTTCGAAAGGACTTCGTTCACAAGGAAATCTCAGGTGGAGGCTTACAGTAGAAATTTGAAGTAGACCGCTTGTAGTAGTAGCTCGGAGTAGATCGCTTATAGCAGAAGCTCGGAGTAGATCGCTTGTAGTAGAAACTCGATGTAGATTGCTTGTGGTGGGGGCTCGGAGTCCGGCCCTTGTAAGAATTCGGATGAGGTCTACCTGCAATGGGAGCTCAGGGCTGAGGTCCGGCTCCCGTAGGAGCTCGGACGAAGTCTACCTGCAGTAGGAGTTCGGAGAAGAAGTCTGGCTCCCGTAGGAGCCCGGATGAAACCCAGAAGGCGGTCGACCGCCGTAGAGACTTGGATGGAGCCCGTCCGTCGTGGAGATCTGCTGTTGGGAAAGTTCGGCCACTGATGAACTGACGTAGTTCTGAAAGAAATTCGGATTGGAGTCGATCGAATCCTGTCGGAAAAGATCCGGAAGGGGTCCGGAGAACGGTTGACCCTTGTAGGAGATCGATCGATAGCAGAATCCAGAGAGCACTTGGAGCAGCCTGATGGACAACCGAAGAAGCTTATCACTGGAGAAGCCCGAGAGATGCGGCAGGAGTTCATCCGTCGGGGGAACCCGGTCGACACTTGTGGAAGAAGCTGCGGGAGTTTATCCGTCGGCAGAACTTGGGAATATTGTGGAAGCTCGACTGTCGGAGAGGTTCGGAAAGATGTCGCCCAAGGTTGGACGTCGGTAGAGTCCCGGGAGAGTCATTCCTAGTATGAACTTCGGCTGGGGGGGTATTTTATACCCAACAGACATAAATGATCCAAAATTTGACTATCAGATTAAATCGGATTCGAAGTGATAAGACTGAGGTTTCTTCATTGGGTTCATGAATCAAATGGAGAGAGAAAATCAAAAGATAGAGAATTCATGAGATACAATCCAATTTAATCAGATATCATAGTCCAACATCTTGATTGGTGTGATCAAAATGATCTAATCCAAGTCATGATTAAATCAGGATCATGGATAATCAAATTGAGAAATATCGGGTCTGATCAAGATAAGTGTCAGTACGCTGTCTGACAATCATGGATCAGGATTCTTCATCAGATCAGAAATATTAAAAAAAAAATTCATTGATAAATCTTTTTAGAGAGAGAAATCGATCAAGAGGGAGAAACAGTTTTAGAGAAAAAATTTTAGAGAGAGAAAATTCATCTTGGACTCTTCAGATGATATGATTCAACAAATCTGATCGATCAGATCAAATCATGCTAAATTTATCATGTGGATAATTTAATAAAATTATAAAAAATAGAATCTTAAAAAATATTAGGTCTGATCAAAGTGGATGCTGGTATACCATCCGACGATCACATATCAAAATTCATTATTAGGATCAATTTTAATTCATCATCATTCTTCTCAAAATTTTAAAAATCTTAGGAGAGAGAAATAATCTAGAGAGAGAATTCTAAAGAGAGAAAGTAGAGAGAGAGTAGAGAAAGATTAGAGAGAGAAGAAAAGAGGGAGAGAGAGAAGAGAGAGTTTGTTTATTATTTTTCTATTTTTCTTCTTCTTTTTCTTTTTTTCTTTTTCTTTTTCTTTTCTTTTTCTTTTTCTTCCCGTGGCCTCCTTTGGGCGAAACAGGAGACCGTGTGGTCCTCTCCTTTGGTCAGCCGATCAGCAGTGCGATCGGCATGATGGTGGCCGACAGTGGAAGAATGACGATAGGGTGGCTCGGAAGAAGTGAATCCGACGGTCGGTGGTGACCACCGATGTCAAAAAACTGAGAGAACAACAAAAAAATAGAGATTTCTTTCACAATAAAATCTGGCGACTCCGATCGCTGATGATCGTGCACACGGGCATGGGAAGGAAGGGGGAGAAGAGAGGGAGAGAAATCGGGGCTTATCTCGAGCTCCGGTGATGTCTCCGATGAGAAATTGAGGCAAACACGGTGAAGATTTCTGCGAGAAAACTCCGACGATCCTTGCTGTTTGGCTCTTGATTTCTTGATGGGAGGAAGAGAAAAGAGATCTCTCCTTTAAATAGAGTCGGAGAGGAGGAGTTTGACTTCTCTTCGGTAAGATTTTTCAACTCCGATTAGGAGTCGATCGGGAGAAGAAGACTCCCATAGGGTTCATGAATCAAGTGGAGAGAGAAAATCAAAGGAGAGAGAATTCTTGAGATACAATCTAATTTAATCAGATGCCATAGTCCAACATCTCGATTGGTGTGATCAAAATGATATAATCCAAGTCATGGTTAAATCAGGATCATGGATAATCAAATTGAAAAATATCGAGTCTGATCAAGGTGAGTGCCAATATGCTGCCCGGCAATCATGGATCAGGATTCTTTATCAGATCAAAAATATTAAAAAAATTTCTTTATTGATAAATCTTTTTAAAGAGAGAAATCAATCAAGAGAGAAATAATTTTAGAGAGAAAAAATTTTAGAGAGAAAATTCATCTTGGACTCTTCAGACGATATGATTCAATAAATCCGATTGATCAGATCAAATCATACTAAAATTATAATGTGGATAATTCAATAAAATCATGGAAATAGAATCTTAAAAAATATTAGGTCTGATCAAGGTGGATGCCGGTATACTATCCAGTGATCACAGATTAAAATTCATTATTAGGATCAATTTCAATTCATTAACATTCTTCTCAAAATTTTAAAAATCTTAGGAGATAGAAATAACATAGAGAGAGAATTTTAGAGAGAGAAAGTAGAGAGAGAAAGAGAGAAAGATTAGAGAGAGATTAGAGAGAGAAGAAAAGAGGGAGAGAGAGTCTATTTATTATTTTTCTATTTTTCTTCTTCTTTTTTTTTTTTTCTTTTTCTTTTTCTTTTTCTTCCTTCTTCCCGTGGCCTCTTTTGGGCGAAATAAGGGACTGTGTGGTCCCCTTCTTTGGTTGGCCGATCAGCGACGCGATCGACACAATGGTGGCCGATGGTGAAAGGGCGACGATGGGGTGGCTCGAAAGAAATGAATCTGGTGGTCAGCGGTGACCACCAGCACCGAAAAATCTAGAAGAACAACAAAAAAATAAGGATTTCTTCCGCAACAAAATCCGATGACTTCGGTCGCCGGCGATCGTGCACACGGGCATGGAAAAGAAGGGGGAGAAGAGAGGAAGAGAAACCGGAGCTTACCTCGAGCTCCGGTGATGTCTCCGACGAGAAATCAAAGCATGCACGGTGACGGGCTTCCGCAAAGATTTTTCGACGATTCGTGCCATTTTGCCTCGGGATTCTCAAGTGGATGAAGGAAGAAGGGGTTTTCCTCCTTAAATAGAGTCGGAGCGAAGGAGTTTGACTCCTCTCCGGTGAGCTTTCCGACTTTGTTTAGGAGCTGGTTGGGAGGAAGAAGACTCCCTATGGGAGTCTTCCTCAAATTTTTTTTTTTTTTTGATGGGTTTTTGTGGGCTGGGTTTAGGGCTCAATTGGGCCAGGTCATAATAATATCAGTGTAGTTTCCATGTGTCCTAAATTTGTCAACTCATTTATGCAGATAGATATTATTTAGAATGCGCTTTCAACCCTTACATTGCTACCACGAAGTAGAAATAAAAGCTGATCGCTTTCCTCATAGCTGCTAGAGTCTCCCAACAGCCATCCACTTTTTTCTTTAATTTGGAAATGAAGGATAAAAAATAAAAAATTGAAGAAAAGCCTATGACCAATGGCCAGTTCCATGCATTCAAATACTTTTCTCGAGGCCCATTCGCAAACAATCATAGTAGACCTCATAAAGATTGAAAAAACGCAAAAGCATAAGCATATCATAACATCTACTCTCTCTCTCTCTCTATATATATATATATATATATTTATATTAGTATAATGAATCTGATGTCTAGACTAATCCATTCTCTTTATGATTATCAACCCAAAAAATAACCACCCAAATACTAAAATCTTAGGGGTGGCAATTCATATTAGTATAATGAATCTGATGTCTAGACTAATCCATCCTCTTTATGATTATCAACCCAAAAAATAACCACCCAAATACTAAAATCTTAGGGGGTAGTAACTCGTGTTCGCGTGCTGTAATTGTGTCGACATAATTTTGACATGAATATGACTATGAAGAACACGAACACGATATGATTAATAAATATATCAAAATTTTCTAACACATACGAATCTATTTATTAAACGTGTTATCTGTTTAACATAATTATTAAACGTATCGTGTCTAGTTAATACGTTTACACGACATGTTTAACATAAATAATCTATTTTACATAAAATATAAATTTTTAATGAATAAATTTGTTTTAAAATATTTAAACAACATATTCGACACATAAATAAATAACAACCATGCAAATTACAACTCACACAAATATCATATAAATACACAATAATAACCAAGATTAAAAAATATCAATAATGCAATATGCTAACAAAACACCAATCATAATAAACATCAATAATCCAAACTCACACAAATATCATATAAATACACAATAATAACCAAGATTAAAAAATATCAATAATGCAATATGCTAACAAAACACCAATCATAATAAACATCAATAATCCAAACAAAGATACCAGCAATAAAGGACCAAACAAGTCCACAATCATAACTATAAATCTATCTAAAATTTTTTCAACAAAATAATATAATTATTTTATATAAAATTATATATTTTTTCCATATATGGATTAAACGTTTCATAAACGAATTTACAGGTTAACATCCGGCATGATACAAAATTCTTTGTGTCGTAAATAGATCGACACAAATTTATATAAGTCCAACATTAATATAAAAATTTTATATGGTGTCATGAAAATTGTCATCCCCATACGTGATATAAATTTATTTATAACTCTAATGATAGATGAAACCCTTCCGTGATATAAATTTATTTATAAACATGAGAATACCCAGGAAGAAGAAGACCAAAACAAGTACCCTAACAAAAAGCAACCATAAGAGAAAGTCAGACTAGAGTTATTGTCACTAAAAGTGAAGGACTCGATCAAGATTAAAAGCACCAGCAGTAGCAGTAGAGATGCATATTATCTTCAGTTAAAGGGGAAGTAGTAGGGGTGAAGCCATGGGTTGGTATTGTCTACGTAGGGCTGCACCATCTCGTGCATCATGTTGCCGTTAGGATCCATCACGTCCCCGAACCAGTTCGGCGTCTGGAGCGCCTCCATCGCCGCCTCCATCGCCGTCTTCTCTTTGATCACCGGCATCGGTCCCTGCACCAGCGGCGCCACCGGTGGCACCGCTTTCCTCGACGCCTCGGTGCTCTGCGAGGCCATCTGCACCCCCATCATCTCCATCGCCGGCATCGGCACCACCGGGGGAACCACCTGGCTCGACGCCTCCGCCATCTGCGCCCCCACCATCTCCATCACCTGGCTCGACGGCTCGGCCATCTGCGCCGTCAACATCTCCATCACCGGCGTGGGTTCCTCCATCAGCGTTGCCGCCGGCAATACGTGGCTCGACGGCTCGGCCATCTGCGCCGTGAGCATCTCGATCCGCTGCTGCACCATCTTCATTCTCATCTCCAGCATCCATGCGAGGCTCGCCACCTCCTCCATGCCGACGTTGTGGAGGCTCCGGCCGGCGAGGCCTTCGTACATGAGCAGCGTCGTCTGGATCTCGCGATTCTCGCGCTGATTCTTCCGCAGCTGGTCCTGCAGCTTCACCACGCGCTGCTGGAGGAATCCTTCCTGGTTCATCATCTTCTTGGACTGCTCCATCTCCGGCATGCTCCGGAAGCGGGCCACGAGTCGCGCCGCCTCGTGGACGGAGGGCCACACGACCGGAAGCGACTCCTGGGGCTCGTAGACCACGAGGCAAGCTTTTACGTCGCAGAGCGTGGAGAGCTCGCTCACCTTCTTCACCAACCCCTTGCTCCTCTTCTTCAAGGTCGCCCTCCGGGTGGAGTTATTCGCGATCCATGCCAGATTCACCTTCTTCCTAGCCATGGCCGCTGGTGGTAGCTACTCCGTGGTGGGTGGGGTCCGGTCGGTATTTATAGAATAAAAAGAGGGAAAAGAGGGACGGAGGATATCAAGAAATGCGCTGCAATTTAGATTCGATTGGAACGGTGACTCACGAATTGAATTAAGGTAGAAAATCATTGGAAGAATCTGGTGGTATTATTAGGAAAGTTTTTAACCGTGCAATCGGGGGACTTGATTGATTGGAGGGGTATCTGACAGCCAATAATCGTGTCATAATCATTTAAATAATAATATAATTAAGTAGGTTTAGGACTTGATTAGATGTGCATATTGCCTCAATCGGGACATGTTTCCATCTTCTGCCCGAGAATCTCATAATGAACAAAATCCTTTATAGGAAACTTCGGTAATTCTCCAAGCTTTCCACAAGCAAAGCGAAACTATTTAACAAAAACAAAAAAAATAAACGGCGGACGAATTATGTGGGCCAATTATGCGAATTTTATGGTAGAGATGGCTTTAACAAGAATTTAGCCCTGGGAGATCTTATTAAGCATTGCAAAAGAAGGAGCCTGCTGGTAGAGTTGGGCAGGGCGGCGATACTAGTTATCAGATCAAAGAGATGCCTGACCCAGGCTGGTCCTCTTAAAATCTTATAACTTGTTAATAAGAATTTGTTGCGCATAATATGCCGACGACTGACATTTGAAAATTATGGGTGCCGTAAAGCTTCTCATAGAAATACCAAAATGCATCACCCACTTCAATCAATCCGGTCTGAATCTTTAGGTAGGCTCCACAGGATCAACAACCATAGTTGCACGGAGTACGGTGAATCAGAAGCCATTTTAGTTTGTGGAAGTTTTTTTGACTCTCGGATTAATAATCTGGGACTCGATCGGTAGTAAAAGCCGAAAACCTATGTGTAATATTAAAGAATTGAAGGACCTTGATGGAGAATCTTAGGTGATATGTGGCTTGATCTATGTCAGGACTTTGTTTTCAGAATTAGAACCAGTGATTTGTATATTTCTTCCTTTTGTTTGTGATAGCTTAGGCATATAAATAATTATGGATTACTTAGCAAAAAAATTGGCTCGCACCCTCTAACCATTCTTTTCCTAGGAAGGTAATTTGATATGATACGACGCATCTGCCCAAACTCCACCCCAGAGCTTCTAAAGTATCGAGAAGCGAAGCAAAAGATAGAAAAGAGAATTTATCTTTTATCATAATAATGGCATTCATCCTATCACCATATATATCAAAAGTCTTTATATCTTAAATATAGAACTCAAATTGAAAAGGGATTAGACTCATGTTATGTCTAAAATTGAGGTGATACCTATTGTGACATGTACTGTAGATGAAAATATGTGATTCCAATTTGAGAAGTAGATGAAATTAAGCAATTAAAGCCAAATATGGAGGCACCCTGGTAAAATGAGTTATTTTTTCAATTTAAAGTAGTGCACCCTACTCATACAATCCTATACTTTCTGCTACTAAAACTTGAGATCTATTGAATCC
This sequence comes from Elaeis guineensis, assembly GCF_000442705.2. Lineage (NCBI taxonomy): Eukaryota > Viridiplantae > Streptophyta > Magnoliopsida > Arecales > Arecaceae > Elaeis > Elaeis guineensis. Next base: position 11,647,214 of record NC_026006.2, on the reverse strand, counting down.
TTACAAGTAGGATAAAATTACCTCGAACGTCTCTGAAAATTTATAACAATTTTATTAAAAAACAAAAGCATGAAGATAACCTAGAACAACATCAAGCTCCATCTAGATATTTTGGAAAGCTAAACATCCTAGCTTTTGACATGACCAAAATTACTCCTCTTGATCTGGATGAGAATCACTAGTTGATGATTGACATGAAATTATGAATTTTTCCTATTCTATTAAGTAGCAGGATTAAAGTCAGTTTAGATATGAATCTTGTTACCTTCTATGATGGCATGGGAACTCCTACATTTACCTAAGCTTGCATTTCCATAACCTTAACTTTGAAATAGTTCCAATTCCAATAATATCTTTGATACTATACTACTATTTGAGTTCACATATTGAAAACAAGATTATACCTTTTGAACCTTCTTTGAACCCCAGTTACAAATACACCTTCAATACTAATGAACCTGAATTGCCAGAAAACTCCTGTCAAACTTAGGTTCGAATGTACCATATACCAAAGAGGCTAGTTTCTATGCCATGCTCTTTTAATTAACACAAGTCACGGCTATTGTGTCTCCAGAAACCATAGAGATGTCGCTAGTAGCTGGTGCTAAATAAGAACCATAATTTTAAGCTCACTGACTTTTACCATCAGCCTTCAAATGCTTAGATATTCCTCCTTTAGAGATGCAGGATAATGGTGGAGGCCCCAAAATGCCAGAGTTTTCCTCCATTCTGGGTAAGAATGAGAGTCAATGCATAATGAAACCAGTATAACCTAGGCACATCAAATGAATATTGCTGGATGGATATATAGTAGCAAAAATGAGCTAATGGCAAGATGAAGCTGATCCTCCTCTGTTTCAACTTTGGTAATTATAATAGATTACAAAATAGCCACTTAAAGTTCCTAAGTGCAAGTGGTCCTCATTTAGGATACACTCTTGGTCAATATACCAATAACAGAGACTAAAATCCTAGAGAAATCGAGAGGCCTCAATATCAATACTCAACACCTTTCTAACAAACCTATGCTCGATATATTGTTTTGACTTTTGCATGAAATTGATCGGGATAACTTTTGAATACAGGAATTTCTTACCTGCGTAACACCACCACCCCCCCCCCCCCCCCCCCCCCGATTTCAAAAAAATTCATTGTCATCACTTCCACTACACACTATGGCACTACAATCATGTTATTTTTGAATCACTTTTGCTTCAACTTTTACATGCATTACTTTGTGTTTTCTGAATCTATACGATCCCTTTCTAAAACTTCTCTCGAAACAATGCCCCCATTCCATAGCTAAAAATCCTAAAACCATTAAGTAGGTTTTTGATCGCATGGTCTTGAAGGCTTGTCCATTGTAGACCCAACTCATGATGCTAGATGTGAAATTTTGGCCCAACATTTTGATGTTTCTTTAGACCAAAGTAAGCCCAAGTGTGAAGAACTATGGTAATATCTAGAAATTTTGAACCAGCCCAAGTAAAAAAAAAAAAAGAAGAAAAAGAAATGAAATAGCTAGTGCATTGCAAGTGCTAGAAACATGTGGGAAAGATGGAATTACCACGAAAAGCTGGAAAAATATGTGAACTCCCAATAGAGTTCTTCTTTGATTGGAAGTCCTAAATCTACCAAGAAATCAAGGTGAAATTAAACTCTATTTCTTCCCCATGGAGGTCTACTTAAAGGACTTAATCCTATAGTTTTTGTTAGATGTGTGCCCTAGAAAGTCAATTATTGGCTGACACATTTGTATTTTTCGGATTTATATTTATACTTGTAAAATTTTATTATTAATGAAAATTTTTTTCATTTTCAATCATATTTATGTGTTCATGATTTGTCCTAGAAATTAACAAAGATGATTTTATATATTCTCAAGATATTGAGAATTTGAGACATACATTATTAGTGATTAGTTTCTAAACGTTTCCAATCGAAGAATCATCATAGAGGATAGTGATCAATCCATTTAAGATCGGTTCACAGATCACCTTCCTTCTGGACAAATGAGTCTCAAGTCTGTAGTGTAGAGACACTAGGGTGAGGGTGCAGGTGGTTATTAGAGAATAACATGCACTGAGCATGACTAATACGAAAAGTCACTTAGATGTCTACTTACTCATCAGTAGTCTTCTCGATGTTGCAATGATGTGAGTGGTCCTTTAACCTACGGTACATTAGCTATTCGCAGTGAGACTATTATGTTTGACTGCATATTTTTTTGGTTCTTAACCATTCGAATCTTTGCTGTGTATATTGGTTACAGTAGGTTTAGGTTCGCTGTTACAAGTAGGATGCACCTACATAGAATCTATCAATTTTTATAGAAAAGAAGAAGTTCTATGCGATTCGTAAGACTGAGTTAAGAAAGTCTTTGACCAAAGCAAGTGTGAATGGTGAAAAAAAAATTTCATAAAATTTACAAATGAACTCGAGTCGAGCTAATCTTATATATGACTGACGATAAGATTTGACGAATTCTCTATGACCTCTATCTAGTTGGAACTCATGATAGAATGACTGAATCATACGGTAACCATACCTAGAGATTTATACTTTTATTCTGCTGGATTGTCACTACATACTACTAGATGTCATTGATAGATTATGAGACTCATCGAGGATCATCTTGATGATCGATAATCCTCGAAGGCCAGAATTAAAATTTTTCTGATCTATTGAAAAGAATTTTGATGATATTTTGATGGAGATCACAGTATATCTCATTATCAGACATAATAGAACCTATGAGATTATACACAAAAAAGATTTTTATCTAATCAGATGGCTGATTGATGATTATGAATTATTAATGGATAAAATTATCAATGTGATTGATGATTAACCTTATGCAAAAATTGTAATAAAATAATTCACTAAGAGTTGATGAATTTTAGAAGAATTAATTAGTAATTAAATTACTAATTGACTCAATTTGATTGAGCAAAGAGGTTTGGATCAAGTCTAATTGAATTGGATTTAATTTGACTTGAATTGGGTTCGATCCGATTGCAAGGAAGATTAGTTTTTGATTTGATCAGGACTTGGATTCAATTAAATCTTGATTTGATTAGAATTTGATTTAGGTAATTAGGTGCCTAATTGGATTGGATTTATCTATTTATTTGGGCCTAATTGGATGTGATTCGGTTAAGGATCAAATAAGAAAACCTAGAGTCCAGATGAGAATAGACTCTTCCTCCCTTTGTGCCACCCTTCTTGGACGTCAAGTTTTCTTCATGCAAGAATGATTTTTGCGTGAGATTATTTCATGCCTACACCCCTTCATGCCCCCTTATCCATGCTAACACTCTCTTCTCATCACCCCATATGGTAGGATAAGGAAGTTTTGAATTTGATTTAAAACTATCCTTATCAAGAAGAGGTTGTTTCCATCTTAACCAAACTCTATTTGATGCCTACCTTAGAAGGGAATTTTTTTTGGCATTGGAATGATATCCCTTTTCACCGTGAGAAAGTCTCCATGAGTTTGTGAGCATGAAAAGAGTTGGGGCATGGGTTTTAAGAGGGCTTGGGCTACTTCTTGGCATGTAGAAAAAACCATGGGTTTCTAGGGTTTGTGTGTTGGCTTTGGAAAGAAATAAAAAGAGAAAAAAGAGTTTGTCTTTTTTCATCTTCTTCCACCATTTCTTAATCATCCTAGAAGCCTTCTTCTTGATCTCTAGAAGAGTTCAAGAGATTTAAAGAAGACATCGAATCAGCCATCAAGAGAAAAATCTACAAGGGAGCTAGCACCCCGATGACTTGGACAACCTTTGATCAGACAATGAATCTCGTATGGATAACTATGGGGGTCGGATGATTGTGCGGCTCGAGGAACCTCATCAAATTCACAGATCATCGATTGCAGTATATTTCAACCCGCACAAAGATGAGATCTGATCTCAACTCGCATAGTAGATATGATCTGCTAGTAGATGTGGTCTATACTACATAGATATGATCTATGATTTATTTTTCAGATTGCATGTATGCCATAAGATCCATGATTAGGTAGTTTTTAGATCTGATCTGATACATATTAGATCAAAAGATTTAATCTAGATTTATTCTGTTGCGTGCTTGATTGAAAAATTTTTGAACTACATGCATGAAACTATGTATTCTAACAGTGGTATCAGAGCCACAGTTCAATCTTGACATGCATGAATCTGAAATCTAATTTATAAAAATCAGATCCAAATTAATTTCATGTGTTAGACATCATTTTGAGATCAGTTGCCCGAGCATAATTTCATTATGTTGAAAGGTTGTCCTAGAACGACGTAGAACATCGTAGTTTAGTAGATCTTAAAATTTTTACATCTTATGCTTGACATATTGCAATTGTTTCAGATCTAAAATTTATTTCAGATCTGAAATAAATTTGTTCTTCTTCAGATTTGAATTTCAGATCTAAAGTTCACATGTCATACTTTGTTCAGATCTGATCTCAATTTCAGATCTAAAATCAGATCTAATTTTTAAATCAGAATATGAAAATTCTACATCATGTTCATATATGTGATATGGGTAGACATGTAGAGATCTAAATTTATGATCATAAATATGATATATATTTTATGATTATATCTGAATTATTGTTCATATATCTGAAATGTGAAGGATAATCTGATTTGAATTTAATAGATTATGTTGGTGCAAAAATCCGCTTGCGCCGGAGAAGCTGGAGTTGGGGAAGCCGCGGTCGCCGTCGGGACCTGCAAGGGAAGTCTAAACTGGAGGTGGGGTTGCTCCGGCAAGACCCTCCGACGCTCAAGTCAGTTCTCTGCCTCAACAAGAATGGAGTGCTCGAACGGAGAATTTAGCAGAGTTTTGAGATAGGGAAAAGGAGCTTAGAGAATAACGTATCTGGGTCCCCCTTTTATAGGCGGAGGAGGCAAACGACTTGATGGCGATGTTTGTAACCGCCTGGTAGTGGGCCGCCCATGGTCAGGAGAATTGATTGCGAAAGATAGTGGGGTGGACCCGTGGCCATCGTCACAGCCCGCCACGTAGGGCCTACTGCAGGTAGTGGAGCGGCGTCCGTTGCTGCTAGTTGTCAGCGAGTAGTAGGATCGTGCAGCACCTGCCGCAGGGAGCGGAGCAGAATCGTGGCCGTGGACACAGCCTGTCAGAGAGTAATGGAGCCGCGCGGAATCCGCTACAAGTAGTGGAACATGATCATGGTCGTTATTGCGATCTGCCAAGGGGCGCGGATCCGTTGATCGAGGCTCGGCAGCGGTCGGAGTCCGGCCTCTGTAGAAGTCCGGGAAGGGTCCTCCTTTCGGTTGGGGTCGTAGGTGAAGTCCGGTTCCCGTAGGAGTCCGGACGAAGCTTTCCTGCAGTGGATACTGAAAGTGGAACCCGGCTCCCGTAGGAGTCCGGGCAGAGCATCCTGCAATCAAAATTAAAGATGAAGTTCGGCTCCCGCAGGAGTCCGGGCGGAGCCGAGCTGCTGTTGATGTTGGAGGTGGAGCCCGGCTCCCGTAGGAGTCCGGGCGGAGCCGTTCTGCTGTCGAGGGCGGAGCCCGGCTTTCGTAGGAGTCCGGACGGAGCCGAGCTGCAACCAAAGTTAGAGGTAAAGTCAGGCTCCCGCAGGAGTCCGGGCGGAGCCGAGCTGCTGTTGATGTCGGAGGTGGAGCCCGGCTCCCGTAGGAGTCCGGGCGGAGCTGTGCTGCAATTGATGTCGAGGGCGGAGCCCGGCTCTCGCAGGAGTCCGGGCGGAGCTGTGTTGCAGTTGATGTCGAGGGCGGAGCCCGGCTCCCGCAGGAGTCCGGGCGGAGCTGCGCTGCAACCAAAGTCAGAGGTGAAGTCCGGCTCCCGTAGGAGTCCGGTCGGAGCTTACCCACAGTTCATGTCGGAGGCGGAGCCCGGCTCCCGTAGGAGTCCGGGCGGAGCTGTGCTGCAATTGATGTCGAGGGCGGAGCCCGGCTCCCGCAGGAGTCCGGGCGGAGCTGTGTTGCAGTTGATGTCGAGGGTGGAGCTCGACTCCCGCAGGAGTCCGGGCGGAGCTGCGCTGCAACCAAAGTCAGAGGTGAAGTCTGGCTCCCGTAGGAGTCCGGTCGGAGCTTACCCGCAGTTCATGTCGGAGGCGGAGCCTGGCTCCCGTAGGAGTCCGGGCGGAGCTGTGCTACAATTGATGTCGAGGGCGGAGCCCGGCTCCCGCAGGAGTCCGGGCGGAGCTGTGTTGCTGTCGAGGGTGGAGCCCGGCTCCCGTAGGAGTCCGGGCGGAGCCGTTCTGCTGTCGAAGGCAGAGCCCGACTCCCGTAGGAGTCCGGGCGGAGCCGTTCTGCTGTCGAGGGCGGAGCCCGGCTCCCGTAGGAGTCCGGGCGGAGCCGTTCTGCTGTCGAGGGCGGAGCCCGGCTCCCGTAGGAGTCCGGGCGGAGCCGTTCTGCTGTCGAGGGTGGAGCCCGGCTCCCGTAGGAGTCTGGGCGGAGCCGTTCTGCTGAGGATTTCGGCTGCGGGTATTTTATACCCAACACCAGTCCCCTTACTTCCGAGTTTGAACTTCAAGCGAAGGAAGTACACAGAGAGAGATGTGCGCAGCCGAAATTGCCCCCTCGATTCCTGCGCACTGCCGCCCCCACTTAATGCGCGCACGCCAGAACCCATTTTTCGATGAAGGCGACTTGAAAAGTCTCCTCGGAACCTCCGTTGAAACGTGATCCCAAGCGTCGCTCTGCGGGAATCTGTGAGCGGTCAACCCTCGATGGCGGTGAAGGGGATAAGCGCGCCACATGGCACACACCAGCTGGCCCAGGAATACCCGCCGCCATAACTGCACCAGGATCCATCGGCTATTTAAACCCCTCAGTCCCTTCGTGGCTTCATTCTGGCGCTGTTCTTTCATCTGAGAGTCCTGCTTCTCTCGCCCCAGTCCCTGTCTCCTTCCCTTATATCATGTCCTCTACTCGGGAGGTTGTTCTTGAGGGAACTTTTAGGGTTTGGAGGAAGGTGAGGAGGAGAATGGCGGCTGGTGAAAATCTCCATCGTTCTAAAGGGAGCCCAAGGAAGAATTCCTTCAACAACAGGGGTTTAATAACGGGGGCTGTCGGTGAAGTTATTCTGCCCGTGAATCTCAGAGTAGCAAGGCGGGGTGATACCGGTCAAGAGGGCAGAATAGACATCATAAGCCCTGACGGGATCCTTGACGCCGTCGGGGCCGAGAGACCAGAGGCGGTCGGCGTCGACGGTGGGGCAGTAGAACTTGTTGCGGGGGCGGTGGAAGTAACGCATGCCGACCTTGCCGGAGCGTCTCGGGTGGCGGCCATCGTGGTGCATTCGGAGATGAGGCATATCTCTGGTGTCCCAACCACTCCGGAAGTGGTTACGGTTCTTCTTGAAATAGGTCTTCGCTGCTGCCACCGTTACCCCCACCGCCTTCGGAGGTCCATCCCACCCCTTTCCCACTGAGGTTGGGACTTTGGGAATAGAATGAGGCGAGATGGGGCGAGAGCTGTTACACGCACTGGAGAATGCGACTGAGAAGGATAGAGATGGAGTTCGTAGCTCGGAGCGGCCTCCGGTTCGTCCTACCCGAACCGTGCTCGCGAGACTTGCGATGACGTGTATCTTCTTTTTTCCTGACCCACCGGGTCCTGTAACGTGTACTTTTGTTAAATGAAAAGTGATTTCAATACCTTGTTTGCATCTTGTGTTGAATAGTTGTCGGCCGAACTTCTTCATTTCCCTTTCCTTCTCTTTGCCTGTGTTACGTCGTTCCAAGGTCGTCGGCGACCTTTTCAGTTCATGTGGGGTCGTCATCCGTCGAGCTCCTTTTCGGCTTTTATGCCGTTCGGAGGTACCCACTTGTCAGATTTGCTTAGATTTTTCTCCGCTGAAGTCGGGGCTAAGTTCGGCTCCCTTGATAGTCCGAACGGAGAAGCCCTCCGGAAGTTGGAGTAGCTCAGTTTTCGTAGGAATCAGGGCAAAGTTTTTCTGCAATCAAAGTCATAAGTAAGGTCCGGCTTCCGTAGAAGTTTGGGTGAAGTCTTTTCTGCGGTGGAACCCGGCTCCCGTAGGAGTCCGGGCGAAGTCTTCTTGGCGTAGGAACCCGACTCCCGTAGGAGTCCGGGTGAAGTCTTTCTTGCGGCGGAACCCGGCTCCCGTAGGAGTCCGGGCGAAGTCTTTTTTGCGGTGGAACCCGGCTCCCGTAGGAGCCCGGGTGAAGTCTTTTTTGCGGCGGAACCCGGCTCCCGTAGGAGTCCGGGTGAAGTCTTCTTGGCGTAGGAACCCGGCTCCCGTAGGAGTCCGGGTGAAGTCTTTCTTACGGCGGAACCCGGCTCCCGTAGGAGTCCGGGTGAAGTCTTCTTGGCGTAGGAACCCGGCTCTCGTAGGAGTCCGGGCCTTCCACTTTGCTCATGTCAGGATGAGGTTCTCCTCCTGTTCCTGACAGGGCTACGGGGGCACATTAGGGCGTTGCGAGGCCTCTCCCCCCATCCGGTCTAAAAGAACAGGGCCTTCGACTTTGCTCAAGTTAGGGCGAGGTTCTCCTCCTGTCTCTAACAGGGCTGTGGGGGCACATATGGGCGTTGCAAGGCCTCTCCCCCCATCTGGTCTAAAAGAACCGGGCCTTCGACTTTGCTCAAGTTAGGGCGAGGTTCTCCTCCTGTCCCTAACAGGGCTGTGGGGGCACATATGGGCGTTGCAAGGCCTCTCCCCCCATCCGGTCTAAAAGAACCGGGCCTTTGACTTTGCTCAAGTTAGGGCGAGGTTCTCCTCCTGTTCCTAACAGGGCTGTGGGGGCACATATGGGCGTTGCAAGGCCTCTCCCCCCATCCGGTCTAAAAGAACCGGGCCTTCGACTTTGCTCAAGTTAGGGCGAGGTTCTCCTCCTGTCCCTAACAGGGCTGTGGGGGCACATATGGGCGTTGCAAGGCCTCTCCCCCCATCCGGTCTAAAAGAACCGGGCCTTCGACTTTTATAAGGTTGCCCTCTCGTTTTTGATACCGTCTGCTTGACTTGTCCCAAGACAAATGGGCACGCATTTTTTGATTAGGACGAAATCACTGGTAGTACATCCGTAAGTTTTCTGAGCTCCATGGTCACGGGAGGTCGGCTCCTCTGAGTTCTTTAAGATAATAAGTTCCAGGTCGGACTACTTCTTTGACCTCATAAGGTCCCTCCCAGTTTGGGGCAAGCTTCCCCTGGCCCTGTGGTTGTGAGACAGCAGCTCGCCGGAGCACTAGATCCCCTGCTTTGAATACCTTGTTCTTGACTCGGGCGTTGTAATATCGGGCAACTTTCTGTCTGTAGGCTGCCATTCGAACCTGAGCAATCTCCCGCCTTTCTTCCAGTAGGTCGAGGTTGGCTCTGAGACTTTGCGCATTTTGGGGTTCGTCGAATGCCACGACTCGTGCCATCGGGAGTTTAAGCTCGATCGGGATGACGGCTTTCGTACCAAAGGCTAAAGCAAAGGGAGTCTCTCCTGTAGGCAACCTCTGGGTGGTCCGATAAGCCCATAGCACATGATAAAGTTCGTCCGTCCAAGTTCCTTTTGCTTTTTCGAGCCTGGTCTTAATCTCCTGCAAAAGGGTTCTGTTTGTTACCTCGGCTTCGCCGTTCGCTTGGGGATGGGCCACTGATGTGAATTTGTGGGAGATGTTTAGGTCTTCACAGAATTCAACAAATCTGGCTCCCGCGAATTGCCGTCCATTATCAGTGATGAGGGTTCTAGGCAAACCGAACCTGCACACGATCGATTTCCAAACGAAATCCTGCACTTTCACTTCTGTGATTTTGGCTAGCGGCTCGGCCTCGACCCATTTGGTGAAGTAGTCGATTGCTACGAGGAAGAATTTCCTTTGACCAGACGCCATGGGAAAGGGGCCAAGAATATCCATCCCCCACTGCGCAAAAGGCCATGGGGCACTCAAGGGTTTAAGCTCGGTAGCAGGTTGTCTCTGGATGTTGGCGTATCTCTGGCATCGATCACACTTTTTGACATATTCGATTGAATCATGGTGCATTGTTGGCCAGTAGTACCCTTGGCGAAGTAGCTTGTGGGATAGAGACCTGGCACCCAAGTGGCTTCCGCAAGCTCCCTCATGTACTTCCCATAAAGCGTAGTCAGCTTCTGAGGGTCGGAGGTATCTCAAGAGAGGCAAGGAGTACGATCTTTTGTACAATTTGCCCTCATAAAGGATGTATCGGGAGGCTTGATTTCGGAGTTTCCGGGCTTCTTTCGCATCCTGGGGGAGAATCCCATCTCTAAGATAGGTTATTAGTGGGTCGACCCAGCTGGGCTCGTGGTCGATCTCCATTACGAGTCGCGGTTCTTCCATACTCGAATGTTTTAAAGCTTCAAAGAGGATGCCTTTTGGCAATTCGGCCGGAGCCGATGTCGCTAGTTTGGAGAGAAGATCGGCTCTGGTGTTCTCCGACCTTGGAATTTGCCTGATGTCAAAATTGCCAAAGGCAGGGATGAACTCCTTCACCTTCTCAAGATATTTGGCCATACTATCCTCCCGCGCTTCAAAGCTCCCGCTGACTTGCCCCACCACAAGTTGGGAATCGCTGTGCACCCAGAGTTGACCTATCCCGAGCTCCCTGGCGATCCTCAATCCTGCGATCAGAGCTTCATACTCCGCTCCATTATTTGTTGCGGGGAATTCAAAATGCAGAGCGTACTCCGCAACGACTCCCTCTGGGCTGGTCAAGATCAGGCCCGCACCCGCGCCTGCCATGTTGGAAGATCCATCCACATGGAGGGTCCAAAAGCTGTCGGAGGAACTGGCTTCTTCGTCGGGGGAGTTCGGTTGAGTCCTCAGGTCGTCAATTTCATTTTGCTCAGGTTCGGCCTCCTCGGGGATGGTGCATTCTACTATGAAATCCGCCAATACTTGGGCTTTTATTGTCGGTCTAGGTTTGTAGTTGATGTCGAATTCTGTGAGCTCGATTGCCCATTTCGCCATTCTCCCGGAGATGTCAGCTCAGTGCAAAACCGCCTTGATCGGTTGGTCGGTGAGTAACGTCACCGTGTGCCCTTGAAAGTAAGGCCGGAGTCTCCGAGCTGCAATCAACAAGGCGTAGGTCAGTTTTTCTAATTTAGTATACCTGGTCTCGGCGTCCCTCAATACGCGGCTAATGTAGTAGACCGATCGCTGGACTTTCATTTCCTCTTTAACAAGGACAGCCGCAAGGGCTGTGGGAGAGACTGCCAGGTACAAAAATAATTCCTCCTTGGGCTCGGGCTTCGCCAGCAGTGGGGGCGAGCTAAGGTAGCTTTTTAATTCTTCGAATGCCTGTTGGCATTCAGAGGTCCAGTAGAAGTTCTTCGGCTGCTTGAGGGTTTGGAAGAAGGGCAGACATCGTTCGACCGACCTTGCGACAAAGCGATTAAGAGCCGCGACTCTTCCCGTGAGGCATTGAACCTCCTTGATCGACCTTGGGGTAGTCATATTTTGGATGGCATGAATTTTCTTCGGATTGGCCTCGATCCCGCGCCCCGACACCATGAAGCCCAAGAACTTTCCTGAGGTTACCCCAAAGGCACATTTGGTCGGGTTCAGCTTCATTCTATACTTTCGAAGAGCGCCAAAGGTTTTCTCGAGGTCGGCGACATGATTTTCGGAAGACCTGCTTTTCACGAGCATATCGTCTACATAAACCTCCATATTTCGGCCGATCTGCTCCTTGAAGATTTTGTTCACCAGTCGCTGATAGATTGCGCCCGCGTTCTTGAGGCCGAACGGCATAACCCTGTAGCAGTAAAGGCCGCGATTAGTGATGAAAGCAGTCTTCTCTTCATCTTCCGATGCCATTCTAATCTGGTTATAGCCGGAGAATGCATCCATAAAAGTGAGAAGCTCATGGCCCGAGGTAGCGTCCACCAGTTGGTCGATCCTGGGAAGGGGGTAGTTGTCCTTTGGGCAAGCCTTATTCAGCTTTTTGAAATCGATACACATCCTCCACTTGCCGTTTGCTTTCTTGACCAAGACAACATTGGAGATCCACTCTGGATAATTGACCTCCTTGATGAATCCGGCCTTGAGAAGTTTATCCACTTCCTCGGCTATTGCCTTCTGCCTCTCCAGGGCATGACTCCGAATTTTTTCTTTTGTTGGCCGATGTTTAGGGTCGACCGCCAGATGATGTTCCATGACTTTTGTGTTAATCCCCGGCATATCCGTCGGGACCCATGCGAAAATGTCCGCATTCCTTCGGAGGAAATCCACGAGATGCGTCCGCACCTCCTCCTCCAGATTGGAGCCAATCAACTCCACATGCTCCGCATTCCCATCATTCAAAGGAATTGGTATTAGGTCCTCGATCGGACCGCCCCTCTCTTCAGTGAGGTCATCGCGCGCGTCCAACCCGTCGACCGGACAGAGGTCCGCTTGATCGCTTCTTTGCAGGGTGATATTGTAGCAGTGCCTGGCCAGCGCTTGGTCTCCCCGAACTTCTCCAATCCCCCTATCAGTGGGGAACTTCAACTTCAAATGGTAGGTTGAAACAACGGCTCTGAGGGCATTGAGGCCGGGTCGGCCGAGAATTGCATTGTAGGCAGATGGCGCCTTTACCACCAAGAAGTTCACCAGGGCTCTGGACTGCTTTGGATGCTGACTCACGGTCACAGTTAGAGCTATCATTCCTTCCGTCAGAACGACGTCGCCAGTAAACCCTATCAAATGGGAGCACATCGGCCTTAGATGACCGCCAAGAGTGGCCATTCTCGAATAGGCACTGTAGAATAAGATGTCGGCCGAACTTCCGTTGTCGACGAGAATGCGACGGACGTCATAATTTGCTATATTCAAGGAAACTACGACCGCGTCGTTATGAGGGAATTGGACTCCCTGAGCATCTTCTTCATTGAAGGCTATGGGCTCTTCAACTTTTTGCCGCTTGAGTGGTGCAGCTGATGTGCTGGTTGCCTCCGGCCGGGATTCTCCCGAGATGACGTTGACGGAATCCGGCGAAGACTGGTCATCCGGCCACCCTTTATCAGCAACCATAGCCAGAGGTAGTCGTGCAGAAACCTCGCGAGAGGGCATCGGATGGGGAAAAGAGGATTGGATGCCGGAAAAGATGGCCGGAAGCGGGTCCGTTGAGCGCTCCTTCAAGAACAAGGGTGCTGCGAAGGCACAGGCCCTTCCTCTAGCGCCAATCCTGTTGGTGCAAAAATCCGCTTGCGCCGGAGAAGCTGGAGTTGGGGAAGCCGCGGTCGCCGTCGGGACCTGCAAGGAAAGTCTAAACCGGAGGTGGGGTTGCTCCGGCAAGACCCTCCGACGCTCAAGTCAGTTCTCTGCCTCAACAAGAATGGAGTGCTCGAACGGAGAATTTAGCAGAGTTTTGAGATAGGGAAAAGGAGCTTAGAGAATAACGTATCTGGGTCCCCCTTTTATAGGTGGAGAAGGCAAACGGCTTGATGGCGACGTTTGTAACTGCCTGGTAGTGGGCCGCCCATGGTCAGGGGAATTGATTGCGAAAGATAGTGGGGTGGACCCGTGGCCATCGTCACAGCCCGCCACGTAGGGCCTACTGCAGGTAGTGGAGCGGCGTCCGTTGCTGCTAGTTGTCAGCGAGTAGTAAGATCGTGCAGCACCTGCCGCAGGGAGCGGAGCAGAATCATGGCCGTGGACACAGCCTGTCAGAGAGTAATGGAGCCGCACGGAATCCGCTACAAGTAGTGGAACAGGATCATGGTCGTTATTGCGATCTGCCAAGGGGTGCGGATCCTTGATCGAGGCTCGGCAGCGGTCGGAGTCCGGCCTCTGTAGAAGTCCGGGAAGGGTCCTCTTTTCGGTTGGAGTCGTAGGTGAAGTCCGGTTCCCGTAGGAGTCCGGACGAAGCTTTCCTGCAGTGGATACTGAAAGTGGAACCCGGCTCCCGTAGGAGTCCGGGCAGAGCATCCTGCAATCAAAATTAAAGATGAAGTTCGGCTCCCGCAGGAGTCCGGGCGGAGCCGAGCTGCTGTTGATGTCGGAGGTGGAGCCCGGCTCCCGTAGGAGTCTGGGCGGAGCCGTTCTGCTGTCGAGGGCAGAGCCCGGCTTCCGTAGGAGTCCGGGCGGAGCCGAGCTGCAACCAAAGTTAGAGGTAAAGTCAGGCTCCCGCAGGAGTTCGGGCGGAGCCGAGCTACTGTTGATGTCGGAGGTGGAGCCCGGCTCCCGTAGGAGTCCGGGCGGAGCTGTGCTGCAATTGATGTCGAGGGCGGAGCCCGGCTCCCGCAGGAGTCCGGGTGGAGCTGTGTTGCAGTTGATGTCGAGGGCGGAGCCCGGCTCCCGCAGGAGTCTGGGCGGAGCTGCGCTGCAACCAAAGTCAGAGGTGAAGTCCGGCTCCCGTAGGAGTCCGGTCGGAGCTTACCCGCAGTTCATGTCAGAGGTGGAGCCCGGCTCCCGTAGGAGTCCGGGCGGAGCTGTGCTGCAATTGATGTCGAGGGCGGAGCCCGACTCCCGCAGGAGTCCGGGCGGAGCTGTGTTGCAGTTGATGTCGAGGGCGGAGCCCGGCTCCCGCAGGAGTCCGGGCGGAGCTGCGCTGCAACCAAAGTCAGAGGTGAAGTCCGGCTCCCGTAGGAGTCCGGTCGGAGCTTACCCGCAGTTCATGTCGGAGGCGGAGCCCGGCTCCCGTAGGAGTCCGGGCGGAGCTGTGCTGCAATTGATGTCGTGGGCGGAGCCCGGCTCCCGCAGGAGTCCGGGCGGAGCTGTGTTGCTATCGAGGGTGGAGCCCGGCTCCCGTAGGAGTCCGGGCGGAGCCGTTCTGCTGTCGAGGGCGGAGCCCGGCTCCCGTAGGAGTCCGGGCGGAGCCGTTCTGCTGTCGAGGGCGGAGCCCGGCTCCCATAGGAGTCCGGGCGGAGCCGTTCTGCTGTCGAGGGCGGAGCCCGGCTCCCGTAGGAGTCCGGGCGGAGCCGTTCTGCTGTCGAGGGCGGAGCCCGGCTCCCGTAGGAGTCCGGGCGGAGCCGTTCTGCTGTCGAGGGCGGAGCCCGGCTCCCGTAGGAGTCCGGGCGGAGCCGTTCTGCTGTCGAGGGTGGAGCCCGGCTCCCGTAGGAGTCCGGGCGGAGCCGTTCTGCTGTCGAGGGCGGAGCCCGGCTCCCGTAGGAGTCCGGGCGGAGCCGTTCTGCTGAGGATTTTGGCTACGGGCATTTTATACCCAACAGATTACATATTTTGGTATGTTAGATTAAATTTTTAATAGTAAAAGATCTTAGATGTATGTGATACATATTTTAGATCTAAATTTTTATGCAAATATTGATATATATTTTTTATTAATTTTAGATCAGAAAATGATGTATATGATACATAGTTTGTACGTAACTGATTTGAAACTTAATTTCTATAAAATTCTAGATTTGAATATTGGGTTTCGATGGTGCAGCGAAAGGATTAGGTATTTAAAATTTTTATTAGAAATACCCGATGCATCGAAAATCCTAATGCCCAGAAATTCTTAACTATATCAATCAAAGTATATTTAAAATAAATTTGGATCAGAAGAATACCTGTAGCACTAATCCAATTTTTACAAGATATCCAAGTGTCCGTGCTCCAATGGTGATCCACACAGAAATTGAACCAAGGACAGCGCTCCTTCTTCACCTTATTTCAAGAGTTCTAATGTAGCGAAAATTTAGTGCAGGGGCAAAATGGTAATTTTAAAATTTTTTCAAAATTACTATTTTACAGCAAAATTATTTATTAATCTCATTAATTAATACTAATTAACCCTACACTAGGATCTAAATATGATACAACAGCATGCATTTAAATTTAAAATTTAAATTTGAATCAGTAAACCTTTTACAGTACTGTGTTCAGAACACATCACCTTTTGCGGGTAGTCGATCACCGCAATCTGATCACCGTCGGGGGGCTCTGATCATCACGTCACAGTCACACAAATATTTGACCTTTGCGGATCGTCCACACGAAGCTCCCGTCTGATCAGCTCCTCACGAATGCTAGTTCGTGATTTCACCCTTTTGATGGTAGATATTGATCGAACTCCTTCGATCAATGTGTGCCGACTCCTCGGATGCTCTGGACTATTTTTATGGTTGCTTGAGAGGCTGATGGATCTCTTCCTAAAATTTGGTAGACTCACAACACTCGTGGCACGCCAATCTCACTTCCCAAACCCTAGGTAGAAACCCTAGGGTACACACTAGAAACCCTGCGCTCAATTTTCTTTCTTTTCTTTCTTTTTCTCTCGGAAGGTTTTGGACCTTCACCTTACGCACAAAATTTTCTCACGCCCCAAAGTTTCTCTCCTAAAATTTCTATGCACGTCCCACCTTTCTCTTCTTTTTAAAATAACATCGAACGTGTCTTATCCGCGTGAGAAGATAAAGATAAGTGGTTGCACATTTGGATTCAAATCAAATTTGAATTCAAATGCAAAACCAACTCATCCCTATCCACTTGTGCATGAGAAGAGAAGGGGCATGAGTTGATTTGTGCATGGAGAGTTTACACGAGAAACATTTTCTCATGTAAAATATGGGGCGCACAAGATAAGACCATGGCGCATGGATTAGTTGGTTGCTCATTCAAATTCAAACTTTCTTTTGAATTTGAATGGCCAACCAACTTATTTTTATCCAGATATTTGGTGCACAAGAGTGAGCATGGGATGGCTTCTGCGTGGAGAAAATTCATGAGAAGTTGCTTCTCGTGAATTTAAATATGCACAGAAGAAGTGAGGTGGTGCAGGGAGAAAAGTCAAGGTGGTTTGAACCTAATTGAGCCAACCTAATCTAAATAGGTTAAGCACAATTAGAATAAATTAAATATAAATTAATTAAGCTTAATTAGGCTCAATAAAATCTTAATCAAATCAGAAATTAACTAAACCTAACCCCTGATCAAATCAGGGACTAAACCACCTTAGCGATTATGTCAACATTTAACCTAATCGGGTCAATCCAAACTGAATCCAATTCAATTGGACTTGATCCAAAAATAATTACTCAATCAAATTGAGTTAATTAGCGATCAAATCACTAATTAAACCTCTCATAAATATTGAGTCCAAATCTGATGGGCAATCAAGCATCAGAGACCATCGATATGAAACCCTGATCAAAGAGTTCAAATTTCAAATTCAGAATTTAAAATTTAAAATTTTGACCCCGGTACCCAAAATGTGTGGAACTCATGATCAGAGAATCCTAATTCTCAATCATAGAGTCTCAGACACATAAGACTCATAATCAGCCATCTGATCAGAAAGGAACCACTAATGTGTGTGACCCCGCAGGTTCGAACCTAAGCTGGTAGCACAGGAACCAATTCCTGTACTAATCGAAGTGACCATCTAGCAATGGTACCCGATGATCGGATAGGTCGAATAATCATAATTGTAACATTCAGAACCTACGTGAATATGGTTACCATATAAATCATCCCTTTTGACCCCTGTGTTTAGGATGACTCAGGGTTCAACTGTCAACCCTGATGATATCATCCGAATCGTGCTCAACTCAATTAGTCCTGTGACTCCTCACTAGAACTACCCTGGTCAAGGTTTTGCTAAATTGAAACATGACTGTACACAGCTCTTAAACTGGAGTGGTCAATCCCATCTTGACACACGCACCGACAAGTCAAGTACTTGACTACACCCAGCAGCCTTCCGTCATTGAATTAGAAATTCAGGTAGTCCAGTGCCTAAGTGCAGTGAGTTGCTTGCAAGTCACTGTGGCGGTCTCAGGTTGGAGGGACATTTATACCCATATCCCATCGGAGCAAATCTTGACAGCAGAAATAGCTCCGGAGTTGGTCACGTTCGGTGCAGATGTACCATTACATCTCACTTGTATGCCATACCAGTGTCTCCACACTCTTTGGTTATGAGGACAACCAACCCATATGGCACACAACGACTTATGCTCGATAAACGTTGTCGTCCTTGGTAACAACGTATCATTTGGTCGCGAACATGTTTAAGGACTCAGCGACAAATCCTCCTTTGTCGAGTCTAAATAGTCCTAAGGACTTCACCACAATACAGGAGTTCATTAGAAGATGAAACATTTGTGATGAAAAAATACCAAAATAATTTTTATTTATTTATAATTCATGTACTAATACAAAAGGAGCACAACCGTCAACAGGCTGACGATTGGCTTTGGGACACTATTCCCAATAATCTCTCACTTGGCCTAAAGCCTATCGGTGTAGTATCTAATACCCATCTTCGACTTGTAGTCGTTGAACTCCTTCACCGCAATGGCTTTAGTGAATGGGTCGGTCAGGTTCTCCTTTCTGTCGATCTTCTGAAGGTTGACGTCACCTCGATCCATGATCTTCCGGATGAGATGGTAGCAGCGCAGAATATGCTTCATCCGCTGGTGTGCCTTTGGTTCCTTCGCTTGAGCAATGGCTCCAGAGCTATCGTAGTAGAGCAGAACTGGACCAACAAGGGAGGGTGCTACTCCGAGCTCGGTGATGAATTTCCTCAGCCACACCGTTTCTTTGGCAGCATCTGATGCAGCAATATACTCCACCTCGCATACTGAATCAGCCACAGTGTGCTTCTTGGAACTCTTCCAGCAGACAGCCCCACCATTAAGGGTAAAAATAAATCCTGACACACTCTTGCTATCATCGCGATCAGACTGGAAACTAGAGTCTGTAAACCCTATAAGTCTCAAGTCCGATTCACCATATATAAGCCACTGGTCCTTAGTATTTCTTAAATACTTCAGGATGGTTTTAACAACCTTCCAGTGATTCTCTCCTGGATCAGATTGGTATCTACTCACTACCCCTAGTAAGTATGCCACATCTGATCATGTACATGTCATGGCGTACCTGATAGATCCCACTGTCGAAGCATATGGAATCCTACCCATACACTCTCTCTCTTGAGGTGTTGTCGGACAATCCCTCTTCGAGAGAGAAATTCCATGGCCTATCGGTAGATAGCCTTTCTTGAAATTTTCCATGCTGAACCTTTTCAGCATAGTATCAATGTACGTGGACTGGGATAAGTCAAGCAACTTTTTGGATCTATCCCTATAGATCCTCATCCTTAGGATGTAGAAAGCTTCTCCCAGATCCTTCATGGAGAACTGTGACGATAGCCAAATCTTTATTCCCTGTAATGCAGGGACATCATTCCTGATTAAGAGAATGTCATCCACATACAATACAAAAAATACTACTACTGGACCATTAGACCACTTATAAATGCAGGGCTCTTCTCCGTTCTTAACGAAGCCATACGTTTTGATCGTCCTATCAAAACGTATGTTCCAACTCTGAGATGCCTGCTTAAGTCCATAAATGGACCTCTGTAGCTTGCATACCTTAGACTCATCTGTGGATGTGAACCCTTCAGGTTGTATCATATACACCTCTTCGTCCAGCTCTCCATTTAGGAAAGCTGTCTTCACATCCATCTGCCAGATTTCATAGTCCAGATGGGCAGCTATCGCAAGCATAATCCGAATGGATTTGAGCATTGCCACAGGAGAAAATGTCTCGTCATAGTCTATACCATAACGTTGACGATATCCCTTGGCAACCAGACAGGCTTTATAGGTCTCCACCTTTTCGTCTGCGCCCCTCTTCCTTTTGAAGACCCACTTACACCCTATGGGTTTTACTCCTTCGGGTAGGTCAACCAATGTCCACACATCGTTGACCTTCATGGACTCCATTTCAGATTTCATGGCCTCTAGCCATTTCTCAGAGTTAGGTCTCTGCATTGCATCCATGTAGGTGATCGAATCCTCATCATTTTCATCAAGTTCGATAGGATCACCATCTCAGACCAAGAAACCATAGTATCTGTCTAGACCGCCTTAAGGGTGCATAATCAATGGGCTCCGAATCTGATCTAATCAAATCCGGTTCAGGTTCAGTAACATGTGTCGGTTTTTCCACCTGTCGAACTTCGTCAAGTTTGACCTTAGAGGCAACAGTTTTTTCACTAAGGAACTCTTTTTCTAAAAAAATTGCCTTAAGGCTGACAAACACCTTTTGCTCATCAGCAAGGTAGAAATAATACCCTTTGGTCTCTTTTGGGTACCCTATAAAATTACACTTGTCAGACCTAGGTCCAAGCTTGTCTGTAATTAAATGTTTAACATAAGCCGGACACCCCCAAACCTTAAGGTGCGAGAGTACTGGCTTACGTCCTATCCATATCTCATATGGCATTTTGGCTACAGACTTACTCGAAACTCTATTTAGAAGGTATCAAGCCGATTCGAGCGCATATCCTCAGAGGGAGATCGGCAGACCAGCAAACCCCATCATGGATCGAACCATGTCTAACAGGGTCCGATTCCTCCTTTCAGACACACCATTATGCTGTGGTGTTCCAGGAGGAGTCCTCTGAGAGAGAATCTCATTCTCCCCTAGATACGTCAGAAACTCATTGGAAAGGTATTCACCTCCTCGATCAGATCGAAGAGTTTTAATATACTTCCCAGTTTATTTTTCTACCTTATTTCAGAATAGTTTGAACATTTCAAATGATTCTGACTTATGCTTCATTAAATAGACATACCCATACCTAGATAGGTCGTCTGTGAAGGTTATGAAGTAGAAAAATCCACCTCTTGCACTTGAGCTCATGGGTCCACATACATCAGAATGTACCAGACCTAAGAGTTCACTGGCTCGCTCACCTTTTTCAGTAAAAGGTGACTTGGTCATCTTCCCAAGAAGACAGGACTTACAGGTTGGAAGTGATTCACAATCACTAACTTCAAGAATTTCTTCTTGAGCCAACCTGTTTATCCTGTTCTTATTGATATGACCTAGCCTACAGTGCCAAAGGTAGACTTCTGACACATTATCTATTCTAGAGCGTTTACCGAAGTTTTGAACCACATTAACAGGCTGTGATAGTAAGTAAATTTCATTATTTAATTATCCAACAAATATTGTAACACCATTCAAAATGATATTGCAAATATTTTTTTTTATTAAAAAATCATAACCGTACATGGCCAAAAGGCCTACAGAAATAATATTTAATAAAAAACTTGAACAACAGTGACATTCACTCAGAATTACATTACGAGAATTGATTACAAGACTCATGATTCCTAAAGCTAGAACTGAAACTTTGCTTCCATCTCCAACGTTCAGGAACCTCTCGCCTTCATCAAATCTCCTACTGACCTGCAGACCCTACATCGAATTACAAATATGATAAGGGCTTCCGGTATCCAATACCCGGGCAGTAGTATCACAAATCAAAAAGTTGCAAGGAGTTATCATATAATTACCTTGCTTCTTCTTTGGCCTGTTCGGGTCCAGGGAGGCAATGTATTGAGGACAGTTCCTCTTCCAATGCCCGTGCTTCTTGCAAAAGAAGCACTCCGCCTGGCTCTGATCGTGCTTGCGCTTCTTGGTCTGACCCTGTGCTACTGTCCCAGCATGAGATTGCACCTTCTTATTTTTCTTCTTCTTATTCTTCTTTCCCTTCCCAAAGGGTTGACGACGAGAAGAAGACCCTCCCACTATATTCACCGACTCCTTATGGAGTTGGTGATCCTTCTCAAAGTTCTGCAGCAACCCCAACAATCCATGGTAGTTTACTGCAGGCTTTGTCATTCGAAAATGAGTAAGGAATGGGAGGAAGGACTTGGGCAAGGAATTAAGGATCGCATCCTTACCGAGCTGCTAGTGCAGAGGAAAACCCAATTTGTTTAGGCACTCAATCATCTCGATCATGTACAGTACATGATCAGTGACTGAGGCCCCATCCCTCATCCGAGCATTGAAAATGACACAACTAGTTTTGTGCCTTTCAATGTCGTCAGGCGTGCCAAAGGAGTCGTTCAACATTTGAAGCATCTCCTGTGGCTGGGCGTTCTCAAACCTTCGGCTGAACTCGTCATTCATTGCTACCAGCATAATACATCGAATGGTGGTGCGGTCATTGAGCCACTTCAAGTAAGTGTCTCGGATCGCCTTACTAGCGTTCGGAGCTGGCTCCTCAGGTGCTGGATCCGTTACTACATAAAGGATCCGCTCATGCTCAAGGATGATTTTTAATTTTCGATATCAGCTATCGAAATTGGATCCCATGAGCTTGTCATTATCTAATAATGACCGGAGCGACAGGGTAGTGGCCATAGCTGCTTAAAGAAAAATGAGACCTCTATTAGTACATAAATTAATACTAAAGACTTGAACTTTAGTCTAAAGTTTTTTCCAATATTTTTATGAACTAGTAGCCTCATCCTCCAATTTGAGGAATTACTTTAATTCCTTAATGGGTACTAGAATCCACACAGACTACACACGAGCCCAACTTTGGTTGGTCAACCCATGTGCATCTATGGGTAGGTTCTTAACCAGTTGTTTCTCTAAACAACTTCTAGTAATTGATTTTGCCCCAGAACCTAATCAGTAGGCTTTGGCCTCCACTGAAAAGATCTGGTTAGGTCCAACCATTAACATGACTTAATTTAGTGAATCGGACCAATAAATGATCAGGCCCGACTTTGGCCGGCCAACCTAACCACCATCAGAAAGACTCAATCAAATTATCATATTATGAATAATAATTTCATTAGCCAATGAGCACCAGGCCTTTGGGCCTCCAATGATCATTGAACTAATGGACTCATTATCACTCACTTAATGGGAGGCTATGACTTAGTTATCATTATAACTTAATCATTTTAGGGACCTAATAATTTTGAGAATTTTATTAAAGAATAGTAGAGAAAAAATCATCCAGCCAATTTCAATCCTTCCACTGACTTCACCAAGTCAGATTAAAAAAAGATTTAATTAAAGCTGGCATTAGGAGCACCTAAATCAGTCACACTGATTTACCTAATGACATGGGTGAGCTCTAATCACCAAGTGATCTAATCAAAATCTAACTTACCAGATTGGCCAGGTAAGTAAGATCAGTGGTGGGGATTTGCCATTAACTCGTCAATGATCGAATCAATGCGAGTAGCTCCCGCTTAAGAACCACTGGTCAAAACTGCCGAACTTACCTTAGACACCAACCGGTTTATTAGTTTTAATTTTGATCAACTTAGTAAATAGGGCTCCACCGTGTAGCCATGAATTAAGTCCATCTTGGTCTAGTTAAAGACATGGACCCATTCAACTACAACTATTGAAGTTGAGTCTAGAGTATCCTTGACCTAATCTAATTCAACTTTTGATTAGATTTGACCAATTACTCTATTTAGTCCATTTTTTAAGCTAACCTTAGGTCTAACCCAATTATGGACCTAATTCATCTAACCCATTGACCCACAAGTTTATGCAATTGTCTTAGGTCTTAATTCACAATTCTAGACCTACTAGACAACACTTAATTCTTTTAATTAAGTATTTGGGCTGATGGGTCAGGGTTTGGCATTTCGAAAATAATTTTTAAATTTTGAAAGATTTTATTTTTTGTTCACCAAATGTGTTGACTCATTTCACAAACGGGTCAGCACAATTCATAAACAGCAATCCTATTGCTCATTTCATAACAGAAAATAACTCAAAATAAATCATAAATTTTTTTTTAGATCTAATCTAACATATTCATGATAAATTTTATAATTAAATCCTTTCGCTGCTTCATCGGCATGGGATATAATTACATCGGCACCTCTACCGCCATAGGAGACCCCATCGAATGGGAAGAGAGGGCCTTTAAACCCTACTTTTCTCCTATGATCGGACGGCCATGGCAACCAACCCAATTAGATTACTTGCTACTTGGATCAAGTATATCTAAATATATTAATTTCAAAATTTAAATTTTGAATTTCAAATTTCAAATTTCAAATTTTAAATTTTAAATTTCAAATTTGAGATTTCAACCAAATTTTAATTTTCAAATTTCCAATCTTTGAATTTTAAATTTTGAATTTTGAATTTCAAATTTTAAATTTCAAATTTCAAATTTCAAATTTTAAATTTGAGATTTCAACCAAATTTCAAATTTTAAATTTTGAATTTCAAATTTGAAACTTCTAACAAATTTCAAATTTTAAATTTCAAATTTTAAATTTTTTTGAATTTTAAATTTTGAATTTTGAATTTTAAATTTAAACTTATAGATTACACCTTAATCTATGCATGCATATGTATATCATATTCTAGAACCATGCTCTGATACCATTTGTATCAAAAATTTAGTGCAGGGGCAAAAGGATAATTTTAAAACTTTTTCAAAATTATTATTTTACAGCAGAATTATTAATTAATCTCATTAATTAATACTAATTAACTCTACACTAGGATCTAAATATGATATAATAGCATGCATTTAAATTTAAAATTCAAATTTGAATTAGTAAACCTTTTACAGTACTGTGTTCAGAACACATCACCTTTTGCGAGTAGTCGATCATCGCAATCTGATCACCGTCGGAGGGCTCTGATCATCACATCGCAGCCACACAAATGTCTGACCTCTGCAGATCATCCACATGAAGCTCCCGTCTGATCAGCTCCTCACGAATGCTAGTTCGTGATTTCATCCTTTTGATGGCAGATGTTGATCGAACTCCTTCGATCAATGTGTGCCGACTCCTCGGATGCTTCGAATCATTTGCACAATTGCTTGAGAGGCTGATGGATCTCTCTCTAAAATTTAGTGGACTCACGACACTCGTGGCACACCAATCTCACTTCCCAAACCCTAGGTAGAAACCCTAGGGTACACATTAGAAACCCAGCGCTCAATTTTCTTTCTTTTCTTTCTTTTTCTCTCGAAAGGTTTTGGACCTTCACCTTGCGTACAAACTTTCCTCACGCCCCAAAGTTTCTCTCCTAAAATTTCTACACACATCCCATCTTTCTCCTCTTTTTAAAACAACATCGAATGTGTCTTATCCGCGTGAGAAGATAAAGATAAGTGGTTGCACATTTGAATTCAAATCAAATTTGAATTCAAATGCAAAACCAACTCATCCCTATCCACTTGTGCATGATAAGAGAAGGGGCATGAGTTGATTTGTGCATGGAGAGTTTACACGAGAAACATTTTCTCATGTAAAATATGGGGCGCACAAGATAAGACCATGGCACATGGATTAGTTGGTTGCTCATTCAAATTCAAACTTTCTTTTGAATTTGAATGGCCAACCAACTTATTTTTATCCAGATATTTGGCACACAAGGGTGGGCATGGGATGGCTTCTGTGTGGCAAAAATTCATGAGAAGTTGCTTCTCGTGAATTTAAATATGCACAGAAGAAGTGAGGTGGTGCAGGGAGAAAACTCAAGGTGATTTGAACCTAATTGAGCCAACCTAACCTAAATAGGTTAAGCACAATTAGAATAAATTAAATCCAACTTAATTAGGCTTAATAAGGCTCAATAAAATCCTAATCAAATCAGGAATTAACTAAACTTAACCCCTGATCAAATCAGGGACTAAACCACCTTAGCGATTAGGTCAACATTTAACCTAATCGGGTCAATCCAAACTGAATCCAATTCAATTGGACTTGATCCAAAAATAATTACTCAATCAAATTGAGTTAATTAGTGATTAAATCACTAATTAAACCTCTCATAAATATTGAGTCCAAATTCGATGGGCAATCAGGCATCAGAGACCATCGATATGAAACCCTGATCAAAGAGTTCAAATTTCAAATTCAAAATTTAAAATTTAAAATTTTGACCCCGGTACCCAAAACATGTGGAACTCATGATCAGAGAATCTTAATTCTCAATCATAGAGTCTCAGACACATAAGACTCATAATCAGCCATTTGATCAGAAAGGAACCACTAATGTGTGTGACCTCACAGGTTCGAACCTAAGCCGGTAGCACAGGAACCAATTCCTGTACTAATCGAAGTGACCATCTAGCAATGGTACCTGACGATCGGATAGGTCGAATAATCGCAATCGCAACATTCAGAACCTACGTGAATATGGTTACCATATAATTCATCCCTTTTGACCCCTGTGTTTAGGACGACTCAGGGTTAAACTGTCAACCCTGATGATATCATCCGAATCGTGCTCAACTCAATTAGTCCTGTGACTCCTCACTAGAACTACCCTGGCCAAGGTTTTGCTAAATTGAAACACGACTGTACACAGCTCCAAAACTGGGGTGATCAATCCCATCTTGACACACGCACCGACAAGTCAAGTACTTGACTACACCCAGCAGCCTTCCATCATTGAATTAGAAATTCAGGTAGTCCAGTGCCTAAGTACAGTGAGTTGCTTGCAAGTTACTGTGGCGGTCTCAGGTCGGAGGGACATTTATACCCATATCCCATCGGAGCAAATCTTGACAGCAGAAATAGCTCCGGAGTTGGTCACGTTCAGTGCAGATGTACCATTACATCTCACCTGTATGTCATACCAGTATCTCCACACTCTTTGGTTATGAGGACAACCAACCCATATGGCACACAACGACCTATGCTCGATAAACATTGTCATCCTTGGTAACAACGTATCATTTGGTCGCGAACATGTTTAAGGACTAAGCGACAAATCCTCCTTTGTCGAGTCTAAATAGTCCTAAGGACTTCACCACAACACAGAAGTTCATTAGAAGATGAAACATTTGTGATGAAAAAATATCAAAATAACTTTTATTTATTTATAATTCATGTACTAATACAAAAGGAGCACAACCGTCAACTGACTGACGATTGGCTTTGGGACACTATTCCTAACATCTAACCCCTAGAATTCGACTAGCCACCAATTGATCAGACCTTCCTTCAGACCTGAGTCTAAATCTCTCAGAACTATCCACTAGATCTGACCACCTTCTTCTGGATCTCTTGAACCCTTAGAGCTATTAGGATTAGGCTTGTCTTAAAAGAACAAGCCTTTGTCCTAAACCCTAGAGTTGTAAGAGAGGGAGTGGATAGGGGATGTAAGAATTGAATGATTAATCCTTCTACCATCCCCTATTTATAGCATCAGATGGGGCACCAATAGAGAAGGTACGTCTCATCTAAAAAGTAAGATCAAGTCATCGTATCACTTATCTGAGAGTCTTTAAATAGAAGGACTCTTCAGGATGTGATACGTCAATTTCAATTCTCTTATGCATGCACGTCCAAAATGAGATGCATTTGGCATCTCTTCTAACTTTAGATCAGCATGAAAATTTTCCACATAACATATGATTCAAATGGAAAGGCTATCAGCAAGTGTCGCCTCATTTGGATAAGTGTTTAAACTTGAGAAGGACTTTTAATTGAAGAGACATGCAAGTGCCTTCTCACTATTGCACGCGTGCACACCCAGAAAAGGATGTCAAAAGCAACCTTCCAATATCCAATAATTTTTTAAATTTTTATCACATGATCAAAACTTAAAATTGATCCTTATCAAAAAAATTATCAGATAAAAAAGTTGCTGAAGACTCCTTAAATAGAAGGAGTCTTCGCATCCCTTTGTGCATCCAGAAAACCTATCATGCACACAGCAATGTTTCAGAAATTTTTTTCATGCACTATCTGATGGATTTTTTATACTTTAAATAATATGCTTGGTGGTTCATGATCTGATCTACTTGCCATAAAAAATAAAGATCCAAAGCAGAAGGACTCTTAGTCCATCTGCATGCCAAAGCCAAAGAGTGCGTGCGCTCAACATATATGCGCCAAGAGTCCTCATCTTAGACTCTTCATTTTTGGTGTTAAGATAAGTTGTGGCACCTCATTTTTTGGCTATTTTTAGGTGGCTTGATCTGACCCAAATGCCCACCAAATTGGTCTAGCAAATTGTAAGGCATGAGACCAAATTGATCTCCAAAGCAGCTTGAATTTCCATACATGCTAGCATGCTTACCAGAATCATGATTGAATCCAAAATTCCAATCAACCTTTTTCAAATGAGTCCTTAGCCAATTTTTATATGTGTATGACCCATTGGATTTCACATCTAACCAACAGTAGGTTTGGGTGTAAGTTGACCTAATTTGATTAGATTTTAATCTAACTGATTTAGGTCCAATCGAGCTAACTCGATTTCAGCAATTAGAACTCTTTCTAGTTGGCAATCGAATTAAACTCTTTAATTTGATCAAACCTATAAGTCAAGATTGATATCTAGCAATATATCATGACTATCCAGAAGATGTAAAATTTGATAAAAATATCAAATATATTCTTCAGTGGCAAGTTACTGTGTAATTCAATCTTTCGATCATTTTTGTACTTTGAATATGTTCATGAGTATGGAACCATGTCAAACTCAAACACATATTCATATCGATTTTCAATTGACCAATGATGACTCCAATGAAGAAGCATTAGAAACTCTTTCTAATCTCTTTCCTACTTTTGGCTAAAAAATTTTTTTTGAGTCATCTAAGAATGAGAATACACAGGATGCGATCTCCTCTTACTAGGAGTGATCGATTCTTTATTGACCTACTCACAATCTTCAGACACACTCCACCATATCCAGAACATCTTGTACATGTCTTAATATCATACTTGAGTATGAACCAAAATATGGATTCATATGCATAAGATTTCATGGTGATCTCAAGTCTAAAGATCACTTGCACAACTCTTACTTAGAAAATCATCTTTGACATGCAAGTAAGGCTTCTATAAAATATTCTCTTTCATCGAGTCAATTCAGTGGACTCATTTCTTAAATGAGCACCCACAGCCTTGTATTAGTGTCTCACACAAGTGGCTAGTGAGATTTACCACCCTCTCTATCGAGCATATATAGGATGTGTCAGTCTATCCAGAATATTGATCACTGACTCAATGCTCCTATGGTCGAAAATATTTAAGATTAGAATTTTAAGATTTTAGGTCTCACCAGCATGACCCATTTATGTTTCATAAAATCATTGTCCTAATCTTTGAGATTCATCATAATCTTAGATATAATAAGATGCAGCTAATATGATGAATCAATATATTATTTTATTATCAAATAATAAATATCATTATATGAGTTGAAAAATTATAAAGAAAAATTTCATCGCAACACACTTACGATTGACTTATAGGGCACTCTTCTTTCAATCTCCCACTTGTACTAAAGCCAATCACTTTTGTATCTCAATCCCAAATAATCAAGATGGCGATCAAATAGCTACTGTGGTATGGCCTTAGTGAATGAGTCGCTATATTGTTCTTTATATCTACTCGTTCAAAGATAATAACTTATCTCTCTATAATTTTTTGAATAAGATAGAAGTGTCTGAGGATGTGCTTGGATCTTTGATGAGACCTAGGTTCTTTAGCTTGAATAACGATTCCAGTGTTATCACAATAGAGTGGCACCGGTCCTTCAATCTTAGAAATGACTCCTAAATCCATGATGAACTTTTTCATCCAGACAGCTTCCTTAGCAGCTTCACTAGCAATGATGCACTCTGCCTTAGTAGTTGAGTCAGCTATTGTCTGCTGCTTGAAACTCTTCCAACTCATTACCCCACCATTAAGGATAAACATGTATCCTGATATGACTTGCTATCATTCAGATCAGATTGAAAATTAGAATCTGTATATCCCTTTAGTTTCAACTCTGATCTTTCTTTATATATGAGAAAAACATACTTAGTCCTCTTAGGTACTTCAGAATATTTTTCACAGCTTTTCAATGATTCTCCACTAGATCAGCCTGAAATCTGTTAGCTACACCTAAAGCATAAGCTACATTAGGCCTGGTACTTAGCATGGCATACATAATTGATCCCATGGCGAAGCATAAGAAATTTCATTCATCCTCTTTCTCTCTTCTGGTGTCTTAGGATACATTTTCTTAGAGAGATGTATACTATGACTTATAGGCAGGTAACCTTTGTTACTTGCCTCCATATTAAACCTCTTTAATATGAGATCTATGTACCGTGACTGGGATAAGCCTAACATCCTTTTAGATCTATCTCTATAGATCTTTATACCTATTATATAGGATATTTCACCCAAGTTTTTCATGAAAAATTTATTCGATAGTCAAGTCTTGACCGATTGCATCATTGGGATATCATTCCCAATGACAGTATGTCATCAACATACAAAACCAAGAAGACAATAGCACTTTCACTTGTCTTCTTATATATACACAGTTTATCTTTATTTTTGATAGAGCTAAACTCTTTAACTGTCATGTCAAATTAGATGTTTCAGCTCCTCGAAGCCTGCTTTAATTCATAAATGGATATCATTAGCTTGTATACTTGATTTACCCTCCCACTTGAGACCAATCTCTCTGACTGAGTCATATAGACCTCTTCCTCTAGATTACCATTGAGGAATGCAGTCTTGATGTTCATCTGTCAGAACTCATAATCGTAGTATGCTGCTATAGCAAGTAAAATTCAGATGGACTTGAGTATAGCCACTGATGAGAAGGTTTTATCATTGTCAATTTCTTATCTTTGTTTGAAACCCTTCACCACCAACCTAGCTTTGTAGGTTTCTACTTGGCCATCTACTTCGATCTTCTTCTTGAAGACCCACTTGCATCCTATTGAGGTCACACCCTCAGGTGCATCAATCAAGATCCACACTTGATTGGTGTACATCGAATCCATCTCAGATTTCATGACTTCCAGACATCTGTCTGAGTCTCTACTTAGGACAGCTTCCAAATAGGTCAGTGGATCATCATCCTGAATGATGTTAATCGAATTATCATTCTCAATGATAAAATCATATCTCAGAGGTGCTTGACACACTCTATCTGACCTTCGAAGAGGAGATGTGTGCTGTAGATGTACCTCATCCTTGGGTACTTCTGATTGAGGATCTTCTTGTAGTTCAATCATTGGTATTTCTGGATCAGTTTGTAGATCATAAACTTCCATAAATTCAATATTCCTCCTACTGCCATCTTTTTGGATGAATTTATTTTCTAAGAAAGTGACATGCCTACTAACAAACACCTTTTATTCAGTAAGATGGTAGAAGTAGTATCCATTAGTTTCTTTAGAATATCTTACAAACCTACACTTATCTGATCTAGCACTAAGCTTATGTCCAAAAATATTTTTGACATAAGCAGGACAGCCCCAAATCTTAAGATGTTTAAGATCAGGCTTCCTTTCCTTCTATATCTCATATACTATGCTTGCAACAGACTTCGAAGGTATCCTGTTTAATATGTATGCGGCAGTCTTTAGGGCATATCCTCAAAAAGATATTGGGAGATCAGTGAAGCACATCATGGACCATACCAAATCTATCAAAGTGCGATCCTCTTTTCTGCTACACCATTTAACTGGGGTGTATAAGGAGGGGTCCATTCAAAGAAAATATCTTTACTTTTAAGATGATCAAGAAATTCACTAGATAAGTATTCTCCTCCTCGATCAGATCAAAGAACCTTGATACTTCTTCCAGTTTATTTATCGATCATACTTTGATACTCCTTGAACTTATTAAAGGCTTCAAATTTATATTTCATAAGATACACATATCTGAACCTGGATAGATCATCTGTAAAGGTGCTAAAATAAGAGTATCCTCCTCTAGCCTGAGTTGTCATCGATCCACATACATCTATATGTACTAAGGCTAACAACTTATTCACTCTCTCTCCATGTCCAGAAAATGGAGTCTTGATCATCTTACCCATGAGACAAGATTCATAATTTCTCAATGAATCATAATCATACGGATCAAAGAATTTTTCTTTGTATAACATGTTTATCTTTGACTCACTAATATGATCAAGACGGCAATGCCAGAGATATGTGATATTTATATTTTTTTTCTTTTTTTTATATTTTTTTAATATAAAAAATATTTTTATTGAGTATAAAAATTAAAAGATTATTATCAATATAACCACTGCCATAAAATTTATTAGAAAAGAAAATGAAGCATTTATTTTCCATTAGCCTTATTTCATAACCTTGTTTTAATAACAAAAGTATAGAAATAATATTTCTAATGACTTTTGGTATATAATAATAGTCTTTCAATTCTAAAGTTTTATCCGAAAGCAAATCAAGCATACAAGTTCTCACAGCTTCTACGCTAATGGATTCTCCACTTGCGCCATAAAGCTCAAGGTCACCTCTTTTTAAACCTTTGATATTCTGTAGTCGCTGTAATGAATTACAAATATGCGATCCATGGGTGGTATCTAATATCCAAGTATTAGAGTCTAAGCCACTCAATAAAAAGTAGGTCTGTATCATATATACACCTTTCGGTGCTACACTTGCATCCTGCTTCAAACTTGCAAGATTATTCTTGCAATTATACTCCCAATATTCAAATTTACTACAAAATGAATAGATAATATCCTTATAGATATCTTTTGCCTTCTTATTATAACTGACCAATCCGAGGTTAGAAATTTTCAAAATATCGAAATTCTTCTCCGATATGAACCTAACTTGCAAGTTCCTCAACCAATCCACATAGTTGAGATTGGTCAACATATTTTTGTCTATGGTGTTATGCAATAAAAATAAAGAAGCCATAATGCAAACTTAAATAAGCATAAATAAAGAACAATAATATAAGCAGACCACTCATGTTTGACATGCCTAATTAGATAAAAAATTTTAAAACTAGTTATGTCTTCCATTATTTTATCAGATACCATAGCCCTCTTCATATGGTAAACAAGAAATCTTAATCTGATTTCTTAATGGGATTGAGATCCTAATCTCTCAATGAAGTCTTGTGGGTATCACAACAAACCTCAATGAGTTCAAAGGTAGAAAAGTCTATCCAATTACATCTCATGCAACTCTCAACATAATTCTTACCTCTAAAAACACTCATAGCCTTGTGGATATCACAGTAACTATAGTATTTTTAGTTAAGTCAGATCCTTCATTTTCATATAGCCATATCTGAAAATTGCTACCCTTGTAGATATCACAACAAAGCAACATATCCAAAATATATTGTAAAGCATCTAATATGTACTAAGACAAACCCACATCAATCTCCATAGCAAGCCTTGTGGATATCACAACAAACCTATTATAGTTTTTGACAAGATATTGACTAGGCATGAAGGAAGGCAAATACAGTGTTCAAAACACTGAGCTACCATCATTCAAGATTCGAACTAATCTAATTAGTCAGAAAAGTATTAAGATTGGTGGGAGTCCTCCCATTGCTTTTCTTAGACACCAATAAAATTGGTCAGCCAGCAACAGAACCAATTAAATAACCACTGCACTTGAAACACTTTTTAGATACCAATTGATTAATCGATTCAAGAAAATAGGTTTGCTACTAGTTTACAACACTATGACTTAATATGATTTTTATAAGAACTTTAATGATCTCAAGTACATCTTAAATCAATCAATCACAACGATGCACTAATATAGTTATATCTTAAAAATCATAACAACTAATCATAGCATCCAATCATATCTCTAAGATATGAAAACATAATCATATAACATGATTATAATTAAGCATCTCAAGCATATCACATATGCATAAAATTCTAATAACATGCATGAATACAAAATACTCTTTTCATGGTTCTTCTTCTTGAGACATCAAAGTGGCACCCCTACACGCCATAAGAGTACCCTATAGAATAGGAAGAGAGAATATCTGAATCCTACTTGCTTTTATGACTGGATGGCCTGGTGATGAACTTCAATTAGAGTACTAAGTTACTAAGAATGATTCTATACATACATTATGCATTTTATATTTAAAAGATGTCTCTAAGACATGTTAGGGCTTAAATGTTCAATCGGGTTCAACCCTTGACCCGACTTGAACCAAACCAAAAACCTATGCTGGATCACAATCAAGATAATAATTTCATATTTGATTATATAGATCAAGATAGGCTCTGATACTACTGTTGGATTTTGATGGTGCAGTGGAAGGATGTTGGAATTCGAGGTTAGGGGCATGCATGTGTGTTTCAAAACTTTATTTTCTAAACATCACAGTAGAATATCAGATTAAAATACTTTTAATCTGAATGATGCAAGCATAAAAATATAAAACCACAAAGATCTAGTTCATGTGCTGAAATTGACATATGCTGAAATTCAGATTATGATCAATTCACATACCTATTTCGCAAATCTTTTTTTTAAATCTAGATCTGAAAGAGAAGAGATTTTTTTTCTAGCTGCACAAGTATCCAACCTCTATGGGTATCCACTCGGAATCAGTATGAAACAGCTCTCTTCAATTTAATTTTTTTTTCTAAGAAAATTCAGCCCACTGAATCTGAATGAAGCCTGGATCGCGATAACACTTAATCTCTTTTCTTAATCTTCTTCTTCTCCTCTTCTTTAACCTTTCTCCCTTGCTTTGTGTTGTTGCTACAACCTTGAAACTAGCAAGGAAGAAGACGCCCAACAGCTCGAACGTGGGGAGCTTGGGATATCCCAAAAGATGGGGCGTGTAGGATGCCCAAGAGAGAAGAGAAAGAGAGAGGAAGAGAGGGTGTGGGAGTCTCCAAAGGTGGGCGTGGGCTGCTGGTTGGATGCTCTAGGAACCTTAGGAGAGGCCCCTTTAAATAGACATGAGGATTGAATCCTATTCAATCTCATAATACAAGTCCTACTTGCATTGAATTTTCTAATAACTTAAGTTATCCAACTTACTTTAGGAGACCCTTTAGGTACCAATTGTTGGATGTATGTCCTAGAAGTCAATCTTGGCTCACACATTTCATATTTTTAGGATATGATTTTATACTTATTGGGCAGTTATATTATCATTCATATCTATGTGTCCATGAATCATCCAAGAAATTAACAAGATGATGACACATATTCTCAAAGAGTTGAGAATTTGAGGTACATATCATTGATGGTTGATTCTTAAATTACTCTTGATCATAGGATCATGATGGGGATGGTGATTGATCTGGATATACCAGTGCACGGATCACTTCTTTCAGACAAATGGATCTCGAGTCTGCAGTGTAGAGACACTGGAGCGAGAGTACAGGTGGTTGTTAGAGAACAACTAGCACTGAGTGTGACTAATATGAGAAGTCACATAGATGTCTGCTGACTCATTAGTGACTTTCTCAATGCTGCAATTGTATGACTGATCCTTTGATCTGAGATGATACTACTGCTCCCAGTGAGGCTATTGGAGTTTGACTGACACATCAACATGGATCTCAAAGAGCCTTTGTAGTGGATGTTGGCGATAGTTGGTCCACTGTAGGAGTGGGGTGTGCATCAAGATGAGATCTATCAATCCTAGCAGAAGGGAGTAGTCCTATGAGATTTAAGAGGTTGAATCCTTAAGTCTATGGCCATAGCAGAGGATTGATGGAAAAGAGTTTTCACAGAATCACATATAGACTTAAGCTGATTGAATCTATCATATGACCGATGTTGAGATTTGACGATTTATCCATGACCTGCCATCTAGTCGAGACTCATGATAGAGAGACTGAACCACACGTTAACTATACCGAGAGGTTCATTTTAGTTCTACTGGATTGTCACTACATATTGCTAGGTGTCACTAGTAGATTGGGAGAGCTCACTAGGATTGTTCTAGATCGACAATCTTTGTTGAGTTAGAGTAGAATTATTTCGATCCATTGAAAAGAGTTTCAATAATACGATGATAGAGATCATTGTATATCTCACTACCAGATAGAATTGAACCTATGAGGTCACACAACAAAGGGATTAAGCCTGAAATAAGTAATTGAGCTAATGAAATATCAATTGGGTTTAGAGAAATCTATTAGGTTTATGGTAACCTTGCTAGCACATGGTTGGACCCAATTTCTCTTTCCGTTGAGATTATTTATTTGATAAGTTAATTCTAACTTAATTATCTGCTAATAACCTACATGAATAAGATTCATGAGACTTTAATTATTGGGTGTCTAAGGATATGGATCACATAAATTAAGGTTACAAGTCCCTTATGAATCTCCTTGATAGTTATTATGGGGTGCCACTTTGATTTGATCAATTTGGACGTATCCATTAATTAGAGGGTTGATCGCTGTCGTAGGCAGTCAAGAATAAAAACCAACTCAAACTATATAGATAGGGTGAGTAGGGATCATTTCCATGAGAATTTAAGGTAATTATTTATTTTTTTTAAGAAAAAATAAAAAATTGATTATAGAAGGATTAAAAAAAAATAGTAAGAATTTAATTACAAATATAAATTAATTTATGAAGGAAATTAAGTTAGAAAAATAACTTAGAAATTTCAAATCCACCATACAAATTAGTTTTATTTTTTTTTTTCTTATGTTGCAATATTAATTCTTGTGATTAAGATATTAGCATAGCTTATCTCTAAGGAATATGGACTGTATCAGTAGATTACAGCTCATCCTGTCAGAGTATAAACTATCTAAATTTAATTATAAGATCTAAGATTTAATCTTATATACTACGATCTATCTCTCCAAAGTACATACCGTATCCAGGGATCATGGTACGTCAATAGAGGGTATAGGCCGTATAGGCTAGATCAATATCTCAAAAGAAAATAAAAAGATATGAAATAAAAGCATAATTTTATTACATAAAAATTAAATATAAAAAAAATAAAAACCCATTTACAAGCTTCATCGTATTCTTGGATTGAAGGGATTTAGCCATGCATCAAGCTCTCTTGCTCCATAATCTCCCAATATATGATCCCTAAAGCTCCTTAATTTTTTTCATGCTTTTTCTCTAATTTTTTCTCCTCTCTACTCTTATTCCCAGATCTCCTATTTATAGGTAAATTTTTCATATTTTTTTGGTAGGAAAAAGAGTCCTAAAACCTTTAAATTTTGAATATTATCCTTTACATTAATTTTTGGCTGTCAGATCGCCTTCAGATGGCTCAGATCTGTCCAAAAATCATAGTTTTAATCCTTATCAATATCGGATTCAACCACAACCAT
The DNA here is from genome assembly GCF_000442705.2 of Elaeis guineensis. Taxonomy (NCBI): domain Eukaryota; kingdom Viridiplantae; phylum Streptophyta; class Magnoliopsida; order Arecales; family Arecaceae; genus Elaeis; species Elaeis guineensis. The sequence goes on along the minus strand of NC_026006.2, from coordinate 11,610,492 downwards.
CCAATTGTGCCCCATATAAATTTTTGGTCATTGATCAGTACCTCTGATTTTCTTAACACAATCGGGATCGATGCTGGCCGTTGGATCAAACTCCAAATTCATTTTCGATCATCGGATCATGCAAAGAAGCTTACACCCATCGTGGACTGTGCTGTGGACCACGAACTATTCCTGTAGACTGCGCTCTTGATTTTGTGGACCGAACGATCGGTCCACCATGCATCGAAGGTAATAAAAATTATTTTTTTAAGCTATTTTGGCTCTATTTTTGCTTCAATTTTTATCTGAAAAATAAAAAAATATATGTATTAAATTTATTATTAATTTTATATTATTTTGATATTTAAATTACTCAATTAAATTAATATCTATTTTTCATAAATATGCTCTAATTTTATATTTTTTTAAAAATTATTTATTTTTATAAGACAATCTAATTTATTCATAAAATTAGGTTTTTAAGAAGATGTTAGCATCATAAATTATCAAAAATATCTCTAATAAATATAAAAATATATCACTTATCATACCCTCTAACTTAAACTTTACTCATCCTGGAGTAAAGAAAGGACTTAGAATTAAGTACCTTTTAACTTAAAATTTTGAATTTCACTAAATAATTTTTAAAAGAGCCATTGATATTCAGTAGAGCGTGAATGAGGTATGTCATTGGAGTATTAATATTAATCAATATGAGAGTTAAGCTAAGAATACTAAATATTTTTTGAACTTTTTTTAAATTATTCCTATCTTTATCTCTAATCATTAACCTCATATGGACAAGTATATTGTTACTTTTGTCCTTCATTTATTGTTGTTATTATTATTATTGTTATTATTTTTTTTTATGTTGTACTACTATTAAGTGTCTTAACTCCTTAAGCTTTCTATTTGACCCATGTAGTGAGTTTTCAGCCAATGACTTTCAAACTAGATGGCTTTAGGGTACTAGATATAGAATATCCCTCAGACCTATTTGCTCGAATCAAACAAGCTACGAGTTAAAACTAGCTTTACAATAAAATTTCTTTGCCCTTCATATTTTTTGACATAAAACTCAATGCTTGCTTAGGCAAAGAGATCCGGTTACTCAGCATGAAGCACTTGAAAACTCTTTTCTTTTTTTTTTTAAATATGAAGAAACATATAGTTAACCTATACAAGTCCATAAGAAGTAAACTCTTCTTTGATGCTAATAGAAAAATTTAGAAATACTCAAAAAAAACTGTTTAAGTTCTAAATTTAACTCTTTATTGAGTTTTCTTAATACTTGATCCCTCAATATCTTACAAACTCTCTAATTTGTACATCAACTTTCTTTTAAAAGTGCTTGGTTTAACTCGATTCTTAAGTATAATCAAGTACTTAAATGCTAAATACTAACTTACTTGAGGACTTAAAAAAAAAATTTAAATTTTTTTTATTCTCCTCCCAACTTAATCAACATTGTCCTCAATAGAGTAGAGTAGGAAAAATGAAGGGTGCATGCAAAGAAAAAGAAAAGGAGAGATGTCACCTGATCCAGAAGTCTTTTTAAAATTAGTTCTCTCCCCAACTTAGCCAATTTTGTGCTCAAATCCCTTCAAAAGATATGAAGCAAGACTTGATTAACTTAAATAAAATACAAAAAAAAGCAAAAGTAAAAGTTGAAACTGGGTTGCCTCCCAAAGAGCGCTAAGTTTATTATCTTCAGTCAGACTAAATTATTGATAGGTACTTCCACATAGAGCAGTCCTTTATTCTTAAAAAAAATGAAGATTAGTTAAAATAAAAAAAAATTAAGTTGCCTCCTAAAGAGCGCTAAGTTTATCATCTTTAGCCAGACCATACTAATTCTACCTCACTTATCCTGTATCAAATATTGGATTGACAAATTCAAGTGGGTAAGGTGGGTGAGGTGAATCAAGCAGGGCATTAACCCCTTGGACTTGAATTTCTTCAATTGGTTCATTCAAAAAATTCAACTTTACAAGTGATTCGACAGGTGGTTGCCATTGTGGATGAACTCTCTGATCACTAAATGAAAAAATTTTATAAGCTATTTTAACTTTTTGATTTGGCCAAAGATTACAATTCAAATCTTCTTTCCTTGGGTTAATGGTCTCATAGATCTCATCCTGGATCAAGTTTACATCAACTAATTAGTCCTTTTTTTTTCAAGATTAAAAATATTAAGATCAATGGACATATTTTCAAATGAGAGCTTTATGAGTCCATTGTGACAGTTGATTAGGGCATTGGTGGTTGCTAAAAATGCTCTACCTAAGATGACTAAAATGTGACCTTTTGGGTTTGACACTAGTTTAGTTTCTAGGATCACAAAATCCACAGGATAAATGAAATCACTGACCTTGATTAGCACATCCTCTACAACTCCCTTGGAGATTCTCACTGATCGGACTGCCAATTGCAATATATTTTCTATAGGCTTTAATGCTCCTATCCCCAATTTCTCATAGACCAAATAAGGTAAGATATTCACACTAGCCCCTAGGTCTAACAAGATCCTATCAATGATGATTTCTCCAATGACACATGAGATTGTAGGAGACTCTGGATCTTTGTACTTGACTGGTATGTGGTTTGAAAGATATGAACTCACACTAGCTGGCAAGAAGGCTTTCTTAGGAATATTAGTGGTCTTCTTCTTTGTGCAGAGATCTTTGAAAAATTTGATGTATGTGAGAACTTGTTGGATCATATCTAGTAGAGGGATATTTACTTTCACTTGTTTAAACATCTCTAAGATTTGATCCATATGGACTGAGCATCTGTTGGATCTAAGTTTATTTAGAAAAGAAGCTACAAGATTGGTGGGTGATGTCTCGAATTACTTAATCCTTGATGTGGATTCTTCAAGTGACTTGGGTGGTTTATTAATTTTTGTTGACTCCTTAGACTTATCTGGATCCTTAAACTCGGTTTGATCGGTTACTTCCTTATGAGGTGATTTAGACAATGGGTCATCTTGATCTTCAAGTATACCGATATGATTGTCTACTTGTTTTTCAGACTTTAAAGTGTGAATTACATTTAATTGGTTGATCTGGGATCCTTGTTGTGGTCCTTGATTGTTTTGAGTTCTAGGATTAGCCTCGGATTGACTCGGTAGTTTACCTTTTTCTCTTCACTTACAGCCATGGCTAATTGACCTAATTGCATCTCTAAACGAGTAATAGCCTGGGTGTTGGAAGTTAAAAGCTGGCCTGTGGTCTGCATGAAGTTGTTCAGTGTAGTATTGGTGCTAGCAGTCGATTTCGCTAGGATTTTCAGACTCTTTTCTAGTGAGTTAAGCCTTTGATCATTGCTGAAACCTGATGGATTATTTGATGATTGAGGGGGTCTGGGATTCGGTTGAGTGAAGGTAGGTCTACTGAGATTTGATCCTTGTGATCAAGGAAAGTTAGGATGATTCCTCCATCCTGGGTTATATGTTGGTGCATAAGGGTCATTTATAGGTTTGTGGTAGGCAGCATTAACCTGTGCTACTTCGTTCCTAGTTGGGTTCATCAAAAAGGAACATTCTTCAATGATGTGGTCTGTGGCATTACATCCATTGCAAATAGATGTTGAAACTTGGTTCACTTGGGTGTGTCCCTTGAGTTTTAAGGCCTTTAACCTATGTAGTATAGTATCTATTTTGGCCTCTGTAGCTAGGGTGTAGATACTTGGTGCATAGCACCTCTTGTAGGTTCTTTAGTTGCTTCCTACTGCAGGCTCTTTTCTGCTAGGTCCTCTATGAATTGCCAGGCTTCATTGGCTTCCTTATACATAAACTGACCCTGACACATTGACTCTAGTATGGGTCTAGAGTTTGGGTCTAGTCCCTTATAAAAAGTTTGGCAGTCTCCAATTCTCAATTTTATGGTGTGGGCATTGGGTTAAAAGGTTCTTGAAACGATCAAAACACTTCCAGAAAGACTCACCCCCAAATTGATAAAATTGGTTAATTTCATTTCTTAACTTAGCTGTTTTATGATGTGGAAAAATTTTCTCAAGAAAATTTTTACAAATCCATCCCAAGTTGTGATCGAGTGGTTGGGCAAACTATATAATCATTTTTTGGTACTATCCTTGAGGGCAAAGTTGATCAATCTAAGTTTTACAGCATCCTCAGTAAGCTGTTGAAGCCGCATCGTGGTGCATACTTCCTTAAATTTTTTCATAAAAATGTATGCATCCTCAATTCCAGTGAATTTGGGAAGCATGTTTATGATCTGGAGTTTAATTTCAAAATTGGCATCAGTTTGTGGTAGTCAGATATATGAGGGTTGGGCTGATCCAACTGGATAGCAAAGGTCTTTCAGTACCTGAGGTTTATGTTCGGGTTCACCTATTGTGGGCTTATGGTCTACTGGACTAGATGCAAGATTTGGATCTATTCTCACTAATCGACTAGATATCCTTATCCAAAAAATTTGAGAATTTTCAGTTAGTTTTGTAATTTTTTTTAAAAAGAAGAGGAAAGAGAGATAGATGAGAAGAGAATTCTAAAGATGAAAGCTTAAGGAGTCCTAAATCAAGAGATGATAGAGAAGAGTATTTTAATTAGGATTAATGGTTGTAGGTTAGTAATCAAGTTATGCAGTCAATCCTAGCTAAGGATAATCCTAAATCTAAACAGCTCCTAACTATCAAGGTTGCCTTTGAGCACTCCAAGTAAAAAACTCGCCACTCAACTGGCCAGATAAGTATAAAGTTGGTGGGGGTCCCCCATTGCTTTCCTTAGATACCAACTGAGTTGGCCAGATAAGCGAATGAAATCAATTAAATAACCACCTTCCTTCAGGATGTAGTCCCTGAACTACTTTTTTAGACACCAGTCAAACTGACTAACCCTAACCTGGTCTAACTCTTTGGATCCCTTATCCTATTGAGCTCAAGAGTCCTTAGAGGCCAATGTCTAATTGATTTTAAGTTAAGGTTTAGGTCAATGCAATATATAGGATGGTGGTTTGTGGACTAAGGAAGGGTGATGAAATCTCCACCTTATCTTGTTTAGGGTTTGTGCCCTTAAGATGTTTTATGAAATTACGCAATGCAAGAAGAAAAGATGACCAAATTTGGTAGTTAGTCAAGAGTAAATTGATTTATTTCATTTTTTAGGTTTTGTGATTAAGTATCTAATTTTCTAAGTAGATTATGAGGTGTCAATGTAGAGATTCTTTTTTTTTTTTTGAAGAAAGTAAATTTGACTAAGAAACTAAGCAAGTTAGAAAGCAAAGAAAATAAGAAACTAAGAATAAGACTAATTTTTTTTAAATAATTATATCTAGATATCCGACAATGGTGCCAAAATTTGATCGCTGTCATAGACAGTCAAGAATAAAAACCAACTCAAACTATATAGATAGGATGAGTAGGGATCGTTTCCATAGAGATTTAGGATAATTATTTATTTTTTTTAAGAAGAAATAAAACAGAATTGATTGTAGAAGGATTAAAAAGAAATAAAATAGTAAGAATTCAATTATAAATATAAATTAATTTATGAAAAAAAATAAGTCAGAGAAATAACTCAAAAATTTTGAATCCACCATGTAAATTAGTTTTATTTTATTTTTATGTTGCAATATTATTTCTTGTGATTAAGATATTAGCATAGCTTATCTCTAAGGGATACAGACTGTATCAGTAGATTACAGCTCGTCCTGTCAGAGTATAAACTATCTAAATTCAATTACAAGATCTAAGATTTAATCTCATATATTACGATCGATCTCTCCAAAGTACGTACCGTATCTAGGGATCACGGTACGTCAATAGAGGGTATAGGCCGTGTAGGCTAGATCAATACTTCAAAAAAAATAAAAAATATAAAATAAAAATATAATTTTATTATATAAAAATTAAATATAAAAAAAAAAATAAAAATCTATTTACAGGCTTCATCAAATTCATGGATTGAAAGAATTTAGCCATGCATCAAGCTCTCTTACTCCATAATCTCTCAATATGTGATCCTTAAAGCTCTTTAATTTTTTTCTATTTTTTTTATTTTTTTTCTAATTTTTTCTTCTTTCTACTCTTATTTTCTGATCTCCTATTTATAGGTAAATTTTTCATATTTTTTTGGTAGGAAAAGGAGTCCTAAAATCCTTAGAATTCGTATAATATCCTTTACATTAATTTTTGGCCATCGGATCGCCTTTGGATGGCTCAGATCTGCCCAAAAATCATAGTTTTAATCTTTATCAACATCGGATTCAACCACAGCCATCCGATCATGTTCCAGATGAATTTTTGGCTATTGATCAGTGCCTCTGATTTCTTTAACACAGTCAAGATCGATGCTGGCCGTTGGATCAGACTCCAGATTCATTTTCGACCGTCGGATCATGCAAAGAGGCTTCCACCCACCGTGGATCGCACTGTGGACTGCGAACTATTTTTGTAGACATGCCTTTGATTCTGTGAACCAAGCAGTCGGTCCACCATGCACTGAAGGTAATAAAAATTATTTTTTTAGGATATTTTGAATCCATTTTTGCTTTGATTTTTATCTGAAAAATAAGAAAAAATATGTATTAAATTTTTTATTAATTTTTTTATTATTTTAATATTTAAATTACTCAATTAAATTAATATCTATTTTTCATAAATTTATTCTAATTTTATTTTTTTTAAAATTATTTATTTTTGCAAGACAATCCAATTTATTCATGAAATTAAGTTTTTAAGAAGATGTTAGCACCATAAATTACCAAAAATATCTCCAATAAATATAAAAATATATCACTTATCAAGGGCTTTGGATTTTTATACGGGGTGTCTTTTGGGTTCAAAAGAGGGTGTCTAATTATGGGTGCAAGGGCTCCAATAGTTGGTGCCTAATGACCTTCCTAATATAAGTTGGATAACTTAAGTTAATAGGAATCCTAATACAAGTAGGACTTGTATTATGAGATTGAATAGGATTCAATCCTTATGCCTATTTAAAGGAACCTCTCCTAAAGTCTCTAGAGCATCAAAACTAGCAGTCCCTCACACCCAAAGGCTCTCCCCACACCCTCTCTTTCTCTCCCTTTCTCTCCTCTTGGGTGTTCTATATACCCCTTCCTTGGGATGCGCATCCCAAGGAGTTTCATGTCCAAAGGAGTTTGGGTGCTTTTTTCTTACTAGTTTCTAATATCTAATAGTTGCACATAGCAAGGAGAAACTCTAGAGAAGAAGAGAAGAAGAAGATCAAGGAGAAAGATCAAGTGTTGATTGCAATCCAGGTTTCGTTCAGATTCAGCAGGTTGAATTTTGGAGAATCAAAATTTAGATTAAAAAAAACTATTTCAAATTGATCCCAAATGGATACTCATAGAGGTCAGATACTTGTGCGGCTAAGAGAGAGCCTCCTCTTTCAGATCCAGTTTTAAAGAAAAGGATTGCGAAACATGTATGTGATTTGATCACAATCTGAATTTCAGCATATATCAATTTTAATATATGAAATAGATCATGTAGTTTTATATTTTTATACATAAAAAATTAAGATTAAAATTATTTTAATCTTATTATTTACTATGGTATTTAGAAAATAAAATTTTTGAAATATATTTGCTTGCATCAAACCCCAAAATTCAATAGTGGTATCAGAGCCATGGATTTTCATATGCTGAATTTTAATATACATATTTTTAAAAAAATTTAAAATTAATTTTTTCTTGATAGATGAGATATATGGATGGACCTTCAAATTTAAAATTTAATTTTAGATTTTATTCTAGAATATATAATTTATATGTTGATGTATGTATAGATCTGAAAATTGATCTAGAAAGAGTTCTAGTTCATGTGAAATAGATATATACATGAAACCTGAATTTTTTTATGATCTAAATTTTGATTCATATGTATGATATATGATTACATATTTAGATCATAAATTTAGCTTTAATCTGATCTATTATTAGTATATGAGATATATGATATCATTTTTAGATTTAAAATTTTATTTAAAATCTGATTTTACATGCATATATGTGATATATGTTAGTATGTTAGAACTTGAAAATTATTTTTATATTTTAATACTTACTTTCATGTAAAGTATTTAGATTTGAAATATAATTTTAGAATCTGAAATTTGTGTTTGTGTATGAGGATTTTGGTCATAAAAAAATCAAAAATTAGGTCATGTAATAGGATTACATCTAAGGTTTTTGATTTGGGACATATGGGTCTAATTCGATTAAGTACTTGGTTAAACCGAGTCAAGTATTGAATTGAGTTATATTAATTAAGTTAATGATCATACACTTATTGTTGATCAAATCGATTGAGTCCCATATGTAGAATCAATTAACCTAAGGACCTAATTTAGCTTGTTGATTTGAGCCCGATTCACTTGAGCTAACCAATTCTGATCAATTGTCCAATTGGTGTCTAAGACAAGTAGTTGAAAGGTGGCTATTTAATTAGTTTTGTTTGCTTACCTGATCAATTTATTGATGTCTAAAGAAAGCAATGAGGGGACCTCCACTAATCTCCACTTGGCTAATTTGAAAGATTGAGTCACAAATATGATTGCTTGGTGGTTTGATTTAGCCCATGCTAATTACATCTGTTGGTGCAAAAATCCGCTTGCGCCAGAGAAGCTGGAGTCGGGGAAGCCGTGGTCACCGTCGGGACCTGCAAGGAAAGTCTAAACCGGAGGTGGGGTTGCTCTGGCAAGACCCTCCGACGCTCAAGTCAGTTCTCTGCCTCAACAAGAATGGAGTGCTTGAACGGAGAATTTAGCAGAGTTTTGAGATAGAAAAAATGAGCTTAAAAAATAACGTATCTGGATCTCCCCTTTTTATAGGCGGAGGAGGCAACGGATTGATGGCGACGTTTGTAACCGTTCGGTAGTGGGCCGCCCAGGGTCAGAGGAATTGATTGCGAAAGGTAGTGGGGTAGACCCATGGCTATTGTCATAGCTTGCCACGTAGGGCCCGTTGCAGGTGGTGGAGCGGCGTCCGTTGCCGCTAGCTGTCAGCGAGTAGTGGGATCGTGCAGCACCTGCCGCAGGGAGTGGAGCAGAATCGTGGCTGTTGATATAGCCTGTCAGAGAGTAATGGGTCCACCGCAGGGGGTGATGGAGCTGCACGGAATCCGCTACAGGAAGTGGAACAGGATCATAGTTGTTATTGTGATCTACCAAGGGACGCGGATCTGTTGATTGAGGCTCGACAGTGGTCGGAGATTGGCCTTTGAAGGAGTCCGGGAGGAGTTCTCTTTTCGGTTGAGGTCATGGGTGGAGTCCGGCTCCGACAGCTGATACTGAGGTCGGAGACTGAGGGTGGAGCCCGGCTCTCGCAGGAGTCTGGGCGGAGCCGTTCCGCTGTTGATGGAGGAGCCCGGCTCCCGTAGGAGTCCGGGCGGAGCCGTTCTGCTGTCGAGGGTGGAGCCCGGCTCCCGTAGGAGTCCGGGCGGACCGTTCTGCTGTCGAGGGTGGAGCCCGGCTCCCGTAGGAGTCCGGGCGGAGCCGTTCTGCTGTCGAGGGAGGAGCCCGGCTCCCGTAGGAGTCCGGGCGGAGTCTGCTTGCAGCTGTAGTCGCTGGCGTCAGAGATGAGGCTCGGCTCCCTTAAGGCTCGGCTCCTCCAGCAGTTGGTACCGAGAGCGGAGCCCGGCATCGAGAGCGGAGCCCGGCTCCCGTAGGAGTCTGGGCGGAGCTGTTCTGATGTTGGCGGCGGAGCCCAGCTCCCGTAGGAGTCCGGGCGGAGCTGCGCTGATGTCGTCGGTGGAGCCCGGCTCCCGTGGGAGTTCGGGCGGAGCTGCGCTGCAATCAAAGTTAAGGGTGAAGTCTGGCTCCGGTAGGAGTCCGGATGGAGCCTACCAGTAGTTGATACTGAGAGCGGAGCCCGGCTCCCGTGGGAGTCCGGGCGGAGCTGTTCTGATGTTGGCGATGGAGCCCGGCTCCCGTAGGAGTCCGGGTGGAGCTGTGCTGATGTCGTCGGTGGAGCCCGGCTCCCGTGGGAGTCCGGGCGGAGCTGCGCTGCAATCAAAGTTAGAAGTGAAGTCCGGCTCCCGTAGGAGTCCGGATGGAGCTTACCAGCAGTTGATACTGAGAGCGGAGCCCGGCTCCCGTGGGAGTCCGGGCGGAGCTGTTCTGATGTTGGCGGTGGAGCCCGGCTCCCGTAGGAGTCCGGGCGGAGCTGTGCTGATGTCGAGGGTGGAGCCCGGCTCCCGTAGGAGTCCGGGCGGAGCTGTGCTGATGTCGGTCCTGGAGGCGGAGCCCGGCTCCCGTAGGAGTCCGGGCGGAGCTGTGCTGATGTCGGTGCTGGTGGCGGAGCCCGGCTCCCGTAGGAGTCTGGGCGGAGTTGTGCTGATGTCGGGGGCGGAGCTCGGCTCCCGTAGGAGTCCGGGCGGAGCTGTGCGGATGTCGGTGCTGGAGGCGGAGCCCGGCTCCCATAGGAGTCCGGGCGGAGTTGTGCTGATGTCGGTGCTGGCGGCGGAGCCCGGCTCCCGTAGGAGTCCGGGCGGAGTTGTGCTGATGTCGGTGCTGGCGGTGGAGCCCGGCTCCCGTAGGAGTTCGGGCGGAGCTGTGCTGATGTCGGTGCTGGCGTGGGTTTCGGCTGTGGGTATTTTATACCCAACACCAGTCCCCCTACTTTCGAGTTTGAATTTCAAGCGAAGGAAGTACACAGAGAGAGATGTGCGCAGCCAAAATTGCCCCCTCGATCCCTGCGCACTGCCACCCCCACTTAATGCGCGCACGCCAGAATCCATTTTTCGGTGAAGGCGACATGAAAAGTCTTTTCGGAACCCCCGCTGAAATGCGATCCCAAGCATCGCTCTGCAGGAATCTGTGAGCGGTCAACCCTCGACGGCAGTGAAGGGGATAAGCACGCCATGTGGCACACACCAGTTGGCCCAGGAATACCCGCCGCCATAACTGCGCCAGGATCCATCGGCTATTTAAACCCCTCAGTCCCTTCGTGGTTTCATCCTGGCGCTGTTCTTTCATCTGAGGGTCCTGCTTTTCCAGTCCCTGTCTCTGTCTCCTTCCCTCACACCATGTCCTCTACTCGGGAGGTTGTTCTTGAGGGAATTTTTAGGGTTTGGAGGAAGGTGAGGAGGAGAATGGCGGCTGGTGAAAATCTCCGTCGTTCTAAAGGGAGCCCAAGGAAGAATTTCTTCAACAACAGGGGTTTAATAACGGGGGTTGTCGGTGAAGTTATTCTGCCCGCGAATCTCGGAGTAGCAAGGCGGGGTGATACCGGTCAAGAGGGCAGAATAGACGTCATAAGCCATGACGGGATCCTTGACGCCGTCGGGGCCGAGAGACCAGAGGCGGTCGGCGTCGACGGTGGGGCAGTAGAACTTGTTGCGGGGACGGTGGAAGTAATGCATGCCGACCTTGTCGGAGCGTCTCGGGTGGCGGCCGTCGTGGTGCATTCGGAGATGAGGCATATCTCTGGTGTCCCAACCGCTCCTGAAGTGGCTACGGTTCTTCTTGAAACAGGTCTTCGCTATTGCCGCCGTTACCCCCACCGCCTCCGGAGATCTATCCCACCCCTTTCCCGCTAAGGTTGGGACTTCGGGAACAGAATGAGGTGAGATGGGGCGAGAGCTGTTACACGCACTGGAGAATACGACTGAGAAGGATAGAGACGGAGTTCATAGCTCGGAGCGGCCTCCGGTTCGTCCTGCTCGAACCGTGCTCGCAATACTTGCGATGACGTGTATCTTCTTTTTTCCTGACCCACCGGGTCCTGTAACGCGTACTTCTGTTAAATGAAAAAGTGATTTCAGTACCTTGTTTGCATCTTGTGTTAAATAGTTATCTGCCGAACTTCTTCATTTTCCTTTTCTTCTCTTTGTCTGTGTTACGTCGTTCCAAGGTCGTCGGCGACCTTTTCAGTTCATGTGGGGTCGTCATTCGTCGAGCTTCTTTTCGGCTTTTATGCCGTTAGGAGATACCCACTTGTCAGGTTTGCTGGGATTTTTCTCCGCTGAGGTCGGGGCTAAGTTCGGCTCCCTTGATAATCCGAACGGAGAAGCCCTCGGAAGTTGGAGTAGTTTGGTCTTCGTAAAAGTCAGGGCAAAGTCTTTCTGTAATCAAAGTCATAAGTAAAGTCCGGCTTCTGTAGAAGTCCGGGCGGAGTTGTCCTGTAGCTGATGTTGGCGGTGGAGCCCGGCTCCCGTAGGAGTCCGGGTGAAGTCTGGGTGAAGTCTCTTTTTCCTCTCTCTTTTTTTTTTTTTTTTTGAAACCCGGCTCCCGTAGGAGTCCGGATGAAGTCTTCTTTGGCGTAGGGACCCGGCTCCCGTAGGAGTCCGGGTGAAGTCTTTTTGGCGGCGGGACCCGGCTCCCGTAGGAGTCCGGGCGAAGTTTTCTTGGCGGTGGAACCCGGCTCCCGTAGGAGTCCGGGTGAAGTCTTTTTGGCGGTGGGACCCGGCTCCCGTAGGAGTCCGGGCGAAGTTTTCTTGGCGGCGGAACCCGACTCCCGTAGGAGTCCGGGTGAAGTCTTTTTGGCGGCGGGACCCGGCTCCCATAGGAGTCCGGGCGAAGTCTTTTTTACGACGGAACCTGGCTCCCGTAGGAGTTCGGGCCTTCCACTTTGCTCATGTCAGGACGAGGTTCTCCTCCTGTTCCTGACAGGGCTGCGGGGGCACATTAGGGCATTGCGAGGCCTCTCCCCCCATCCGGTCTAAAAGAACCGGGCCTTTGACTTTGCTCAAGTTAGGGCGAGGTTCTCCTCCTGTCCCTAACAGGGCTGTGGGGGCACATATGGGCGTTGCAAGGCCTCTCCCCCCATCCAGTCTAAAAGAATCGGGCCTTTGACTTTGCTCAAGTTAGGGCGAGGTTCTCCTCCTGTCCCTAACAGGGCTGCGGGGGCACATTAGGGTGTTGCGAGGCCTCTCCCCCCATTCGGTCTAAAAGAACCGGGCCTTCGACTTTGCTCAAGTTAGGGCGAGGTTCTCCTCCTGTCCCTAACAGGGCTGTGGGGGCACATATGGGCGTTGCAAGGCCTCTCCCCCCATCCGGTCTAAAAGAATCGGGCCTTCGACTTTGCTCAAGTTAGGGCGAGATTCTCCTCCTGTCCCTAACAGGGCTGTGGGGGCACATATGGGCGTTGCAAGGCCTCTCCCCCCATCCGGTCTAAAAGAACCGGGCCTTCAACTTTTATAAGGTTGCCCTCTCATTTTTGATACCATCCTCTTGAATTGTCCCAAGACAAATGGGCACGCATTTTTTGATTAGGACGAAATCACTGGTAGTACATCCGTAAGTTTTTTGAGCTACACGGTCGCGGGAGGTCGGCTCCTTCGAGTTCCTTAAGATAATAAGTTCCAGGTCGGACTACTTCTTTGACCTCATAAGGTCCCTCCCAGTTTGGGGCAAGCTTCCCCTGGCCCTGTGGTTGTGAGACAGCAGCTCGTCGGAGCACTAGATCCCCTGCTTTGAATGCCTTGTTCTTGACTCGGGCATTGTAATATCGAGCAACTTTCTGTCTGTAGGCTGCCATTCGAACCTGAGCAATCTCCCGCCTTTCTTCCAGTAGGTCGAGGTTGGCTCTGAGACTTTGCACGTTTTGGGGTTCGTCGAATGCCACGACTCGTGCCGACGGGAGTTTAAGCTCGATCGGGATGACGGCTTCCGTACCAAAGGCTAAAGCAAAGGGAGTCTCTCCTGTAGGCAAGCTCTGGGTGGTCCGATAAGCCCATAGCACATGATAAAGTTCATCCGCCCAAGTTCCTTTTGCTTTTTCGAGCCTGGTCTTAATCCCCTGCAAAAGGGTTCTGTTTGTTACCTCGGCTTCGCCGTTCGCCTGGGGATGGGCCACTGATGTGAATTTGTGGGAGATGTTTAGGTCTTCACAGAATTCAGCAAATCTGGCTCCCGCGAATTACCGTCCATTATCAGTGATTAGGGTTCTAGGCAAACCGAACCTGCATACGATTGATTTCCAGACGAAATCCTGCACTTTCGCCTCTGTGATTTTTGCTAGTGGCTCGGCCTCGACCCATTTGGTGAAGTAGTCGATTGCTACAAGGAGGAATTTCCTTTGACCAGACGCCATGGGAAAGGGGCCAAGAATATCCATCCCCCACTGCGCAAAAGGCCATGGGGCACTCAAAGGTGTAAGCTCGGTAGCAGGTTGTCTCTGGACGTTGGCGTATCTCTGGCATCGATCACACTTTTTGACATATTCGATTGAATCATGGTGCATTGTTGGCCAGTAGTACCCTTGGCGGAGTAGCTTGTGGGATAGAGACCTGGCACCCAAGTGGCTTCCGCAAGCTCCCTCATGTACTTTCCATAAAGCGTAGTCAGCTTCTGAGGGTCGGAGGCATCTCAAGAGAGGCAAGGAGTACGATCTTTTGTACAATTTGCCCTCATAAAGGATGTACCGGGAGGCTTGATTTCAGAGTTTTCGGGCTTCTTTCGCATCCTGGGGGAGAATCCCATCTCTAAGATAGGTTATTAGCTGGTCGACCCAGCTGGGCTCGTGGTTGATCTCCATTACGAGTCGCGGTTCTTCCGTACTCGGATGTTTTAAAATTTCAAAGAGGACGCCTTTTGGCAATTCGGCCGGAGCCGATGTCGCCAGTTTGGAGAGAAGATCGGCTCTGGTGTTCTCCGACCTTGGAATTTGCCTGATGTCGAAATTGCCAAAGGCAGGGATGAACTCCTTCACCTTCTCAAGATATTTGGCCATACTGTCCTCCCGCGCTTCAAAGCTCCCGCTGACTTGCCCCACCACAAGTTGGGAATCGCTGTGCACCCGGAGTTGACCTATTCCGAGCTCCCTGGCGATCCTCAATCCTGCGATCAGAGCTTCATACTCTGCTCCATTGTTTGTTGTGGGAAATTCGAAACACAGAGCGTACTCCGCAACGACTCCCTCTGGGCTGGTCAAGATCAGGCCTGCACCCGCGCCTGCCATGTTGGAAGATCCGTCCACATGGAGGGTCCAAAAGCTATCGGAGGAACTGGCTTCTTCGTCGGGGGAGTTCGGTTGAGTCCTCAGGTCGTCAATTTCATTTTGCTCAGGTTCGGCCTCCTCGGGGATGGTGCATTCTACTATGAAATCCGTCAATACTTGGGCTTTTATTGCCGGTCTAGGTTTGTAGTTGATGTCGAATTCTGTGAGCTCGATTGCCCATTTCGCCATTCTCCCAGAGATATCAGCTCGGTGCAAAATCGCCTTGATCGGTTGGTCGGTGAGTAACGTCACCGTGTGCCCTTGAAAGTAAGGCCGGAGTCTCTGAGCTGCAATCAACAAGGCGTAGGTCAGTTTTTCTAATTTAGTATACCTGGTCTCGGCGTCCCTCAATACGTGGCTAATGTAGTAGACCGGTCGCTGGACTTTCATTTCCTCTTTAACAAGGACAGCTGCAAGGGCTGTGGGAGAGACTGCCAGGTACAAAAATAATTCCTCCTTGGGCTCGGGCTTCGCCAGCAGTGGGGGCGAGCTAAGGTAGCTTTTTAATTCTTCGAATGCCTGTTGGCATTCAGAGGTCCAGTAGAAGTTCTTCGGCTGCTTGAGGGTTTGAAAGAAGGGCAGACATCGTTCGGCCGACCTCGCGACAAAGCGATTAAGAGCCGCGACTCTTCCCGTGAGGCATTGAACCTCCTTGATCGACCTTGGGGCAGTCATATTTTGGATGGCGTGAATTTTCTCCGGATTGGCCTCGATCCCGCGCCCCGACACCATGAAGCCCAGGAACTTTCCTGAGGTTACCCCAAAGGCGCATTTGGTCGGGTTCAGCTTCATTCTATACTTTCGAAGAGCGCCAAAGGTTTCCTCGAGGTCGGCGACATGATTTTCGAAAGACCTGCTTTTCACGAGCATATCGTCCACATAAACCTCCATATTTCGGCCGATCTGCTCCTTGAAGATTTTGTTCACCAGTCGTTGATAGGTTGCGCCTGCGTTCTTGAGGCCGAATGGCATAACCCTGTAGCAGTAAAGGCCGCGATTAGTGATAAAAGCAGTCTTCTCTTCATCTTTCGATGCCATTCTAATCTGGTTATAGCCAGAGAATGCATCCATAAAAGTGAGAAGCTCATGGCCCGAGGTAGCATCCACCAGTTGGTCGATCCTAGGAAGGGGGTAGCTGTCCTTTGGGCAAGCCTTATTCAGCTTTTTGAAATCGATACACATCCTCCACTTACCGTTTGCTTTCTTGACCAAGACAACATTGGAGATCCACTCTGGATAATTGACCTCCTTGATGAATCCGGCCTTGAGAAGTTTATCCACTTCCTCGGCTATTGCCTTCTGCCTCTCCGGGGCATGACTCCGGATTTTTTCTTTTGTTGGCCGATGTTTAGGGTCGACCGCCAGATGATGTTCCATGACTTTTGTGTCAATCCCCGGTATATCCGCCGGGACCCATGCAAAAACGTCCGCATTCCTTCGGAGGAAATCCACGAGATGCATCCGCACCTCCTCCTCCAGATTGGAGCCAATTAACACCACATGCTCCACATTCCCATCATTCAAAGGAATTGGTATTAGGTCCTCGATCGGACCACCCCTCTCTTCAGTGAGGTCATCGCGCGCATCCAACCCGTCGACCGGACAGAGGTCCGCTTGATCGCTTCTTTGCAGGGCAATATTGTAGCAGTGCCTGGCCAGCGCTCGGTCTCCCCGAACTTCTCCAATCCCCTTGCCAGTGAGGAACTTCAATTTCAAATGGTAGGTTGAAACAACGGCTCTGAGGGCATTGAGGCCGAGTCGGCCAAGAATTGCATTGTAGGCAGATGGCGCTTTTACCACCAGGAAATTCACCAGGGCTCGGGACTGCTTTGGATGTTGGCCCGCGGTCACAGTTAGAGTTATCATTCCTTCCGTCGGAACGGCGTCACCAGTAAACCCTATCAAGGGGGAGCAAATCGGCCTTAGATGACCGCCAAGAATGGCCATTCTCGAAAAGGCACTGTAGAATTAGATGTCGGCCGAACTTCCGTTGTCGACGAGAATGCGACGGACGTCATAATTTGCTATGTTCAAAGAAACTACGACCGCATCGTTATGAGGGAATTGGACTCCCTGGGCGTCTTCTTCAGTGAAGGCTATGGGTTCTTCAACTTTTTGTCACTTGAGGGGTGCAGCTGATGTGCTGATTGCCTCCTGCCGGGATTCTCCCGAGATGACGTTGACGGAATCCGACGAAGACTGGTCATCCGGCCACCCTTTATCGGCAACCATAGCCGGAGGTAGTTGTGCAGAAACCTCGCGAGAGGGCATCGGATGGGGAAAAGAGGATTGGATGCCGGAAAAGATGGCCGGAAGCGGGTCCGTTGAGCGCTCCTTCAAGAACAAGGGTGCTGCGAAGGTTCAAAGCCCTTCCTCTAGCGCCAATCCTGTTGGTGCAAAAATCTGCTTGCGCTAGAGAAGCTGGAGTCGGGGAAGCCGCGGTCGCCGTCGGGACCTGCAAGGGAAGTTTAAACCGGAGGTGGGGTTGCTCCGACAAGACCCTCCGACGCTCAAGTCAGTTCTCTGCCTCAACAAGAATGGAGTGCTCGAACGGAGAATTTAGCAGAGTTTTGGGATAGAAAAAATGAGCTTAAAAAATAACGTATCTGGATCTCCCCTTTTTATAGGCGGAGGAGGCAACGGATTGATGGCGACGTTTGTAACCGTCCGGTAGTGGGCCGCCCAGAGTCAGAGGAATTGATTGTGAAAAGTAGTGGGGTAGACCCGTGGCTATTGTCATAGCCTGCCACGTAGGGCCCGTTGCAGGTGGTGGAGCGGCGTCCGTTGCCGCTAGCTGTCAGCGAGTAGTGGGATCGTGCAACACCTGCCGCAGGGAGCGGAGCAGAATCATGGCTGTTGATACAGCCTGTCAGAGAGTAATGGGTCCGCCGTAGGGGGTGATGGAGCCACGCGGAATCCGCTACAGGAAGTGGAACAGGATCATAGTTGTTATTGTGATCTGCCAAGGGACGTGGATCTGTTGATTGAGGCTCGGCAGTGGTCGGAGATTGGCCTTTGAAGGAGTCCGGGAGGAGTTCTCCTTTCGGTTGAGGTCGTGGGTGGAGTCTGGCTCTGGCAGCTGATACTGAGGTCGGAGACTGAGGGCGGAGCCCGGCTCTCGCAGTAGTCCGGGCGGAGCCGCTCCGCTGTTGATGGAGGAGCCCGACTCTCGTAGGAGTCCGGGTGGAGCCGTTCTGCTGTCGAGGGTGGAGCCCGGCTCCCGTAGGAGTCCGGGCGGAGCCGTTCTGCTGTCGAGGGCGGAGCCCGGCTCCCGTAGGAGTCCGGGCGGAGCCGTTCTGCTGTCGAGGGAGGAGCCCGGCTCCCGTAGGAGTCCGGGCGGAGCCGTTCTGCTGTCGAGGGAGGAGCCCGGCTCCCGTAGGAGTCCGGGCGGAGTCTGCTTGCGGCTGTAGTCGCTGGCGTCAGAGATGAGGCTCGGCTCCCTTAAGGCTCGGCTCCTCCAGCAGTTGGTACCGAGAGCGAAGCCCGACACCGAGAGCGGAGCCCGGCTCCCGTAGGAGTCCGGGCGGAGCTGTTCTGATGTTGGCGACGGAGCCCGGCTCCCGTAGGAGTCTGGGCGGAGCTGCGCTGATGTCGTCGGTGGAGCCCGGCTCCTGTGGGAGTCCGGGCGGAGCTGCACTGCAATCAAAGTTAAGGGTGAAGTCCGGCTCCGGTAGGAGTCCGGATGGAGCCTACCAGCAGTTGATACTGAGAGTGGAGCCCGGCTCCCGTGGGAGTCCGGGCGGAGCTGTTCTGATGTTGGCGGTGGAGCCCGGCTCCCGTAGGAGTCCGGGTGGAGCTGCACTGATGTCGTCGGTGGAGCCCGGCTCCCGTGGGAGTCCGGGCGGAGCTGCACTGCAATCAAAGTTAGAAGTGAAGTCTGGCTCCCGTAAGAGTCCGGATGGAGCTTACCAGCAGTTGATACTGAGAGCGGAGCCCGACTCCCGTGGGAGTCCGGGTGGAGCTGTTCTGATGTTGGCGGTGGAGTCCGGCTCCCGTAGGAGTCCGGGCGGAGCTGCGCTGATGTCGAGGGTGGAGCCCGGCTCCCGTAGGAGTCCGGGCGGAGCTGTGCTGATGTCGGTGCTGGAGGCGGAGCCTGGCTCCCGTAGGAGTCCGGGCGGAGCTGTGCTGATGTCGGTGCTAGCGGCGGAGCCCGGCTCCCGTAGGAGTCCGGGCGGAGTTGTGCTGATGTCGGGGGCGGAGCCCGGCTCCCGTAGGAGTCCGGGCGGAGCTGTGCTGATGTCGGTGCTGGAGGTGGAGCCCGGCTCCCGTAGGAGTCCGGGCGGAGCTGTGCTGATGTCGGTGCTGGCGGCGGAGCCCGGCTCCCGTAGGAGTCCGGGCGGAGCTGTGCTGATGTCGGTGCTGGCGTGGGTTTCGGCTATGGGTATTTTATACCCAACAACATCAGTCATGTGATGAGTGATTAGATGAGACCAAAACCTAAATCTCTCCACAAAATATTAAGTCCAAGATCTTCCATCGTTGTAGAGTGCGGGCATACTACCGATGTTGATTGTTCTCGATTGGTCACAGTGATTCAGTTGCATCGGGAACACGCAACCACTCTATTAACAAAAAGTTGCTATAGGATAAAGATGAGGTTGGGCCCAATAACTGTTAGGTGAGAGACCCAATAACAGCTTTACATCTACTTGTGAATGGTGGGTCTGATTTAACTAAGAAGTGTGGATAATAACTGTTAGGTGAGCCTACATGACTTAGAGATTAAATGGCTGTAATATGCTTAGAGAAGCATCTGGGCAAAGAGTTATCCATGCATCGGTATTTATTCATATTATCAATAACTGTTAGGTGAGGTGTACGATAATGGTGGGACCGTAGCACCCATTAAAAATTTAATTATCATGTTAGAGTTTTTGTTTCTCCACCCGGAGAGTGTGCGAGTTCTGATAAAATAGTGGGAGTCTCTTTCTACATCTAAAAGTTTTTAGAGTAAAATTATAAAATAAATACAAACACTCAATTAGAATCTTTGCTCTCTGTTGTTCATAAGTCAGCTTCTAACCCTCTAGCTTGAATCCTAGATATCAACCGATTAACCGAAATTGAGTACATAGACTGGCTTACAAACTTAAGAATTATTCTTAATTTTAAAAAATTAAGCAATATTCTCTACCAGGTTATTTTAATATTAACAACCCATCCAATGCATAGTCAACGAGCTATACTTGACGTGTGGATGGATAATGACAATAAAGATAGATGCTATGCATGAGTACATATATACTGCCAATGACATGTTGATTCATCTACAAGTATTGTGACATGATCAGAGTCGCACAGCACATATGATGCATGATAGGCAGTCAGTCTATGATGGTTATTTGATAATGATCGAGGATATTAAAGAGCTTAAAAGGCTCGGCATGATCATGCATAAGAAATTACTTATGGATTTTATCCTGTGATTCTTGATTAGTTTATATGGATAGTTTATGGTAAACTACCATATGAAAGACTATCATGGTACTTTATCTGAATTAGTCAAAGTGTTGATAATAAAGGAACCTTGAAAGAGTTTAGAGGTAAATACCTAGAGAGCCAAAAGAAACAAAGATACATCTAGAGTAGGTATGTCGAAATTGCTTAATACAGTCCTTATGATTTTCTCTTCTCCTAGTTAAGCTACAGACTCTAGTGTAGAATCGATGGGTGATGCAATCATGATGCTGTCGTTAGGACACCGTGATTATCAATCAAATTCCAACTTCAATAAAAATTAAAAATATATAGAAAGTAGTGAGTCGGGTCGAATCCATAGAGAAGGCAAGATTTTAACTTGAAATCTTTGATTTTACAAAAAGAAAATAAAATTTTAGAGAAAATAATTTAAGTCAAAAAATAAAAATTAAAAGTACGAAAAATAAATCGGATACTAAGATCTACTAACTAGATCCTAATATCTACTTGCAATAAAAATAAATAATAAAAATTTAAAAAATATAAAAATAAATTGATACTAAGATTTACTAATTAGATCCTAGCATCTACATGCAAAAAAAATAAAAGACAAAAATTTAAAGTATAAAAAAATAAATTTTGCATTAATTAAAATTAAAATTCAAGTATAAAAAATTTTTAAAAAAAATAAAATAAAATAAAAATAAAATTGTAACAAAGATCTAAAGTTGATCAGCCAAGCCTCATCGGAAAGATGGTTGATGATCTCTCCATCTTCCGTCGTACTCCGTAGAGCGAACCGATTTTTCTCCTTCTTTTCTTTGGATCTCTAAAGCTATTTAATTTTTTTCTACACTTTCTACTCAATTTTTCTACTCTCAAAGCTTATTTTTGGACTCTCCATTTATAGATAATTTTTTTATAATTTTTTGATAGAAAAAAGAGTCCTAAAATCTTTAGAAATCATATTAATCCCTTTAGGAATATTCCTGACCGTCGCATGAAGCTTGAACCGCCCAAATCTACCCAAAATCCATAGTTTCAATCCTTATCAAAGTTGGATCGAACCATAGCCATCCGATTACACTTGGAATTGGTTCTGGACCATCAGATCGTATTGATAAACTCTTATTCTCAGTCAGGAGCATCCTCAGCCGTCGGATCTCATGATGGATTCATTTTCGACCATCCGATCGCATAAAAAATTCTCTTATAAATCAATAACGAACAGCAGCCATTGGATCGATCTTCAGATTAAATCTCAATCATTGGATGGCATAAAATAGCTTTCGCTACTCGTAGACTGTGCCTGTGGACCTCGTAGCATTTTCAGTGGACCGCACCTTGGCTCTGTAGATCGAGCGATCAGTCCACCGTACATCGAAAGATTTTTTTTTTATTTTTTAGAATATTTTAGCTTCATTTTTGCTTCGATTTTTACCTGAAAAATTAAAAAAAATATGCATTAAATTTTTCAAAAATTTTTCTTCATTTTGGTGTTTAAATTGCTTAATTAAATTAACATCTATTTTTTTATAAATATATCTAATTTTATATTTTTTTTAAAATTACTTATTTTTTAAGAAAATTTAATAAATTTATGAAATTAAGATTTTTAAGAAGATGTTAGCACCATAAATTACCAAAAATATCTTCAATAAATGTAAAAATATACCACTTATCATACTCTTCAACTTGAACTTTGCTCATCCTCGAGTAAAGAAAAAATTTAGAATCAAGTACCGTTTAACTTAAAATCTTAAATTTCACCAAATAATTTTCAAAGGACCATTGATGTTCAGTAGAGTGTAAATGAGGTATGTTATTGGGGTATTAATTCTAGTCAATATGAGAGTTAAACTAAGAATACTAAACTTTTTCTGAACTTTTCCAAATTATCCCTACCTTTATCTCCAAATTATTAACCTTTATATAGACAAGTATATTGTTACTTCCGTCGTTCATTTATTGATTGATTTTTTTTTTTCAAATATTGTATTGCTATTGAGTGTCTTAACCTCTTAAGCTTTCTGTTTGACCCATGTAGTGAGTTTTCAGTCAATGACTCCCAAACCAGATGGCTTTAGGGCACTAGATATAAGATATCTCTCAAACCTACTTGCTTGAATTAAACAGGCTATGAGTTAAAACTAGCTTTACAACAAAGCTTCTTTGCCCTTCATACCTTTTGATGTGAAACTCAATACTTGCTTAGGCAAAGAGGCCCGATTACTCAGCATGAAGTACTTGAAAACTTTACTTCTTTTTTTTATTAATTTTTATATGAAGAAATATATAGTTATCCTACACAAGCCCATAAAAAGTTAACTCTTCTTTGATGCTGGTAGAAAAATTTAAAAATATTCAAATAAAATTATTTAAGTTCTAAGCTTAACTCTTTATTGAGTTTTCTTAATACTTGATCCCTCAATATCTCACAGACTCTCTATTCTGTACATCAATTTTTTTTTAAAAAAATACTTGGTTTAACTCGATTCTTAAGTATAATCAGATGCTTAAATACTAAATACTAACTTACTTGAGGACTTAAAAAAAAAAATTATTTTTCCTCCCAACTTAATCGACATTGTTCTCAATGGAGTAGGAAATATGAATGGTGCATGTAAAGAGAAAGAAAAGGAAAGATATCACCTGATCCATAAGTCTTTTCAAAATTGATTCTCCCCTCCAACTTAGCCAAGATTATTTTCAGATCCTTACAAAAGATACAAAGCAAGATTTGATTATCCTAAACAAAATATAAAAGATAACAAAAAGTATAAAACTAAAAATTAAAAATTGGGTTGCCTCTCAGGAAGTGCTAAGTTTATCGTCTTTAGCCAGACCATGCTGATTCTCTCACCTATCTCGTGTCGAATATTGGATTGATAAATTTTAATGGTTTTGAATTGCCAATCTCAAAAAAATAGTATATAATAAATTTTAATATTTTATTATCAATCTTCAAAAAGTAGTTCACATCTTCGTTCTTAATTTTAGAAAGATAGTTTACAAACCCATTCACAGACCTTATTTATCGAGAATTTTTCTTATTTGTTCTTCTAAAATGCTCATGAATTGAGTTTTTAGTTTAGGAGTTGAGTTTGAAGTAATGAGTGCTGGAAGGGTATCTTTTGATTTAAAACATATGTTTTCAAGTGTGACCAAAGATAATTTTAATTCTGAAGGAGATGGTAATTCTAAAGTGGAAGAACTATTTTCTAAGGCTGAAGAAAAATGAGACTCTTGATGGATATATCTTGAGTAACTCATCCGCTCTCTTCTCGTTATCACTTAGATCAATATCAGTACTGGGCTCAGATTCTTCTATTGGGCTAGTCTCAGTACTAACCTCTTTTTCTAAATTTTTATTTGAGCTAGCATCAGTACTTGCTTCTCTCACCTGATCTTGGTATAGGTCCTTAAGAATCCTACCACTTTTAAGTTCAGTAATTGCTTTAGCATTTTCAAATTGAGTATTCTTAGATGGGACATTGGATTGATGACTAGGTCCAGGTGGTTGATGAGTAGATGGGTTGTTTTTAGGATTTGGTACTGGTTGGCTTGGGAGTTGACCTAGTTCTCTTCTCATGGTAGACTCAGCTAATTATCCTATTTGTGCTTCTAGCCTAGCGATAGATTGTTATTGGGTCATGATCAATTATTGTAGTTGGTTTAATCTATCATCAGCTAGATTAGTCTGTTGAGGAGGTGGGTATGGTGGCTAGATAGATTGACTGGACTGACCTCTATTGTAGGCATAATTCTGGTATGGAGGCCTACTCTGAAAGTTTTACAAAGAAAAAATTTGGGTCTAAGCCTGAGTCTGCTGGGGTCTCCAAAAAAAATCAAGATGGTTCCTCCAGCCTGAATTATATGTGTTAGAGAATGGATCATTGACAGGTTTGGAGTAACCTTGGGCAGCTTGAACTTGTTCTTGAATGAAAGGTGGAAACTGTGCAGCCGTGGGATATTTGCTCATATGATAGGCCGGGCTAGCACAGATAGAATAAATCTCCTGATAATTAGGTGATGGTGTGTATTGTGCAGGAGATTGTTGACCTAATGCTAGAAACTGATCAAATTTCTGGGCAAGAAGGTTGACTTTATCTAATCTTTGGGCTATTAGGTTCAGATCGGCCTTAGGACTAGAGTCTGTTTGCTTGATCTCAAAAATTTTTGCTCGCTTTTGGTGAGGGATTGATCTTTCGTAGGAGGATAATGAAGCATAATTGATTGAATTTTCACTCAAAGTTTCAAATAAAGTGTAGGCTTCATCCTCACTTTTACTCATAAATGCACCCCCACAAGATGCATCTACCATCTGTCTGTATTGGTCACCTAAATCCTCATAAAAAGCTTGAACAATTTGCCACTTAGATAGACTATGGTGTGGGTATTTTCTAAGAAGTTTCTTAAGTCTCTCTCATGATTCATGTATTTGTTCTCCTGGAAGCTGAGCAAATCCAATGATGGCTCGCCTCATGGTATTGGTTCGACCTATGGGATAAATTTTTTTAAGAAACTCATGCTGCATTTCAGCCCAAGTTTGGATTGATCTCCCTATTGTGCTAAGCCAGTACTTGGCTTTATCTTTAAGTGAGAAGGGAAATAAGGTCAATCTAAGTGCATCATCAGTAAAATTTTGAATTTTCATCATGGAACAAATTTTTAAGAACTCATCTAGATGCTTCTAAGGATCTTCATTAATATTCCCATAGAAAGATGGGAGCATCTGGATTGTGGTCGACTTGATCTTATAGTGGCTTGTAAGGATATCAGGTAAGTGGATACAAGTCGATGGGTTATAGGTGGAAGGAATAAAATATTCCTTCATCTACCTAGGTGGTTCTTTAGGATCTCCAGCCATCTGATTTTCAGGTTTAATATGAATCAACCGTTCAATATCAGGATTGGGTTCAACTCTGTCAGGATAGAGAGATCTTCTACCTTGCATATACCAGTGTAAACCCTAATGTATGATTCAAGTTTTGTTTTTGTTTCATTTTTTTTAGGAGAAAAAGGAGAGAGAAGAAAGAAAGAGCCATAGACCTAGATATGTAAAGTGGGAAGAATTAGTTGTGGTTTAGTGTTAATTACAATCAAGTTAGCAAACAATTAAACCTAGACACCTATGGGTTTCTTAGACCTAACAGTTCGATGTAGAGTGGCTTAGTCTAGATACAAATTGGGTTTGTTCTCATTTTCTTCAACTAGTCAGGTAAGGGGTGGGATCGTGGGGGTCCCCCCGTTGCTTGCTTTAGACACCAATTGAATTGACCAGATAAACTAACGGAACCAATTAAATAACCACGAGTCCACTTAGGTAGAGCCTTTGTAACCTCTAGCCTTAAATACTAGTTTCAGGGATGAGTCCAAACTTACTTTGTATTTGACTGGACCACAATACTCAAACTGAACTCAATTGATCCTAAGGGTCCATGTCTACTTGATTTTAGTTAGGTTTAGGTTAATGCGAGATGCTGGTTGGTTGTTTTTGGACTAAGGAAGGGTGATGAGATCTCCACCTTATCTTATTATGGGTGTTGCCCTTAAATTGATTTGAGATGAATATGCACAACCAATTTCAAACAAGGGGTTCTATGCAACTAAATTAGATGCATGAAATTAATTAAACTTGAAAGCTTACCTTGTCTCCAGCGATCACCAAAAGAAAATCTAAGATGATGAATGCTTCTAACAATTAAGTTTCTACTCTTGTCATACAATTTTTATTAGGTTTATGTAGATGAATTTTAGGTTAATTTAAAAAAAAATAGTAATTAATACTAAAAAAAATAGTTAGGGTGAGGGTTAGGATTGATCTCACCAAGCAAAATTTGAAACTTTCTATCTTCTTTTTTTTTTAATTTTTGAATTTTTTTCTGTACAAAGATAAAAAAATAAAAAAGTTAGTAAGTTAAATTTATAAGAAAATAAAAAAAATTAAATATTAAAATTATTGCCTTCCCCAACAACAGTGCCAAAAATTGATGCAATCGTAATGCTGTCGTTAGGACACCGTGATTATCAATCAAATTCTGACTTTAATAAAAATTAAAAATATATAGAAAGTAGTGAGTTGGGTCAAATTCATAGAGAAGATAGGATTTTGACTTGAAATATTTAATTTTATAAAAAAAAATAAAATTTTGGAGAAAGCAATTTAAGTCAGAAAATAAAAATTAAAAGTATGAAAAATAAATCAGATACTAAGATCTACTAACTAGATCCTAGCATCTACTTATAATAAAAATAAAAAAAAAAATTTAAAAAGTATAAAAATAAATTGGTACTAAGATCTACTAATTAGATCCTAGCATCTACATGCAAAAAAAATAAAAGACAGGAATTTAAAGTGCAAAAAAATAAATTTTGCATTAATTAAAATTAAAATTCAAGTACAAAAAATTTAAAAAGAATAATAAAATAAAATAAAAATAAAACTGTAATAAAGATCTGAAGTTGATCAGTCAAGCCTCATCGAAAAGATGGTTAATGACCTCTCCATCTTTCGTCGTACTCTGTAGAGCGAACCGACTTTTCTCCTTCTTTTTCTTGGGTCCCTAAAGCTATTTAATTTTTTTCTATTTTTTTCTACACTTTCTACTCAATTTTTCTACTCTCAAAGTTTTATTTATAGACAAATTTTTTATAATTTTTTGGTAGAAAAAGGAGTCCTAAAATCTTTAGAAATCATATTAATCCTCTTAGAAATATTTTTGGCCATCAGACGGAGCTTGAACCGCCTAGATCTGCTCAAAATCTATAGTTTTAATCCTTATCAAAGTTGGATTGAACTACAGCTGTCTGATTATGCTTGGGATTGGTTCTAGACTGTCGGATCACATTGATAATCTCTTATTCTCAATCGAGAGCATCCTCAACCGTCGAATCTCATGATGGATTCATTTTTGACCGTTCGATCGTGCAAAAAATCTTCTTATAAATTGATAATGAACAACAGCTGTTGGATCGATCTTCAGATTAAATCTCAATCGTTGGATGGTGTAAAATAGCTTTCGTTGCTCATAGACCGCACCTGTGGATTGCATAGCATTTTCGATGGACCGCGCCCTGGCTCTGTGGACCAAGCGGTCGGTCCACCGTACATTGAAGGCTATTTTTTTTATTTTTTAGGATATTTTAGTTTCATTTTTGCTCTGATTTTCATCTGAAAAATTGAAAAAAATATGTATTAAATTTCTCAAAATTTTTTTTTTATTTTGGTTTGTTTAAATTGCTCAATTAAATTAATATCTATTTTTTTATAAATATATCTAATTTCATATTTTTTTAAAAATTACTTATTTTTTAAAAAAATTCAATAAATTCATGAAATTAGGATTTTGAAGAAGATGTTAGCACCATAAATTATCAAAAATATCTTCAATAAATATAAAAATATACCACTTATCAATGAGAAGGTAGAGGGCTGAGGAAGTAACCCTTGAATTGGCTATAGGGCAACAGTTGCTGCTGCGGCCATGAATATCTGTCCTTTACGATCATCGTTTAGTTTTAGTTCCTAGAGATGGTCTCTATTATTTGCATAGTGATGCATATGTGAACTTAATTGAGCTAATAGTGAATACCATTGGATCTGAGAGATCTAAAATTGAGATAAAATTTAAAGTATATGTGGAACCTATAGCTAAGTCATATTGGAGAAGAAATGATTAACAAATTAAAAAAATATGAGCTTGGGCTCATTGACTGTTGAGTCAAATCTAGTTTGTGCATCATCTCTTTGAAAAAATATGACCAAACTACTCTTGTGGGATAAGAGAAAAAGGACTTCTGAGATACTTATCCTTGTACATATTTGATGTGTGTAGCCCATGTGATGTGCTAACCAAGGAGTTGTCTCTACTTTGTATATGAGATACAAATTTAAAATTTTTGAAAGGTTCAAAAAATTTAGATGTAAGTAGAGAAATAAATCGAAAATTTTTTTAAGGTACTTCGATCAAATCGAGGATGCAACACCATTGAAAGAAAATTTTTGATTATCTCATAAAATGGCATTGTTTCATATTGGACCCCTCTTAGTGAATCTCAGCTCAATGAGATAAGAAGAGTCATGGGACTATATGAGATATGATCTGGTCCATAATGAAATTTATTGATTTATTTATATTTCTTTAGGGACATGCTTTATTTCTATAAAATTGGATTTTCTTTAAACCTGTTCCTACCACACCATATAAGATATGACATGGTGAGAACTGAATCTTGATTATTTTGAGATTCAAGGATGTCCAGCCTGTGTCTAGAACAGCAGGTAGATATGTTAGAGGATAGGTCTATAAAGCTCTTTCTAAAAGAGTTTGGGATATTACTTTTCGATGGGATTACAATATGATTGTAACTTAATGCTATCTTCTTGGAAAACTATTTAACCAAGATGAAGTAGTGGGAGAAAAGTTAAGCTCTAAGAGAGTGTCTCTGAAGAGCAGGGAGCCTTGAGATCTTAAGAACATATTAATCATGAGCCAGTAGACGTATATTCCTCCTCCACCTCATACACATAGTAGGATCTCCAATCCTCTCGAAAGGTACTTGAGTATGCTTAATAGAGGATGTAGAGAAAATCATTTCTCATTGGAGATAGAGAACATAGAGATGATCCCAGAACCTACAACAAGGCGATGTGAGACATCGACTCCAAGAAAGGATGTAAATTAGCTTTCTTGAGTAGAGATCTTTTGAAGATTTCTATATGGAATAGTCTATGGATTTCACTTCTTATGATAGGTGATCACAAAGACCATAATACCCTTGGAGTTGGTACATTTATTTCAATGATATGATCAAATTTTTTGATCAGATATGAGGAATTATGGGTTTCAAAAAGATCAGTGGAAGTGTCCAATACTGACATCGGTTAAAATATGATTGAATATAGATTTTTTCATGAAAGACATAAAGTGAGCATCCTAAAGATTTATAGAGATAGACTGTAGATGTGTAGAATGCATTCTGATTGTAATATTAGTTGCAGAATTAGTTATCATACTATTAGATGCTGTGACACTACTGCAAAGACAATGACACCATAGCCCTTGCTAAGGAGCTTAGAGCTCATCAGATATCCAAGCACATAGAACAGCAGAACACGCGACTACCTCGAGTAGAAATATATAGAGGTGCAGAGAGCAAACTCCACATGTGATGTGGATGATCCACTGGTAAGTCACTTGGCTAGCCTACGACTATAGCCTGTCTTGTGAAGATAGGGCTTGGTACATGGCAGATTGGCTTTAGTGCAAGTAGGAGATTGTTGGATGTATGCCCTAGAAGTCAATCTTGACTGACACATTTTATACCTTTAAGATATGATTTTATACTTATTGGATAGTTATATTACCATTCATGTCTATGTGTCCATGAATCATCCAAGAAATTAACAAGATGATGACATATTTCTCAAAGAGTTGAGAATTTGAGATGTATGTCATTGATGGTTGATTCCTAAATTATTCTTGATCATAGGATCATCATGGAGATGGTGATTGATTCGAATAGATCATTGCACGGATCACTTCCTTCAAACAAATAGATCTCGAGTCTGTAGTATAGAGATATTGGAGCGAGAGTACAGGTGACTGTTAGAGAACAACTAGCATTGAGCGTGACTAACACGAGAAGTCACATGGATGTCTGCTCACTCGTTAGTGACTTTCTCGATGCTGCAGTTGTATGACTGGTCTTTTGACCTGAGATGATACTACTGCTCGCAGTGAGGCTGCTGGAGTTTGACTGACACATCAATATGGGTCTTAAGGAGCCCTTGTAGTGGATGTTGGCAACAGTTAGTCCACTGTAGGAGTGGGGTGTGCATCAAGATGGGATCTATCAATCCTAACAGAAGGGAGTAGTTCTATAGGATTTAAGAGGCTGAGTCCTTAAGTCTATGGCCATAGCAGTGTGATTGATGAAAAAATTTTTTATAGAATCACATATAGACTTAAGCTGATTGAATCTATCATATGATCGATGTTGAGGTTTGATGATTTATCTATGACCTGCCATCTAGTAGGGACTCATGATAGAGGGACTGAATCACACGTTAACTACACCTAGAGGTTCATTTTGGTTCTACTGGATTGCCACTACATACTGCTAGGTGTCATTAGTAGATTGTAAGAGCTCACTAGGATTGTTTTGGATCGACAATCCTTGTTGAGTTAGAGTGAAATTATTCCGACCCATTGAAAAGAGTTTCAATGATGTGATGATAGAGATCATTGTATATCTCACTACCAGATATAATTAAACTTATGAGATCACACAACAAAAGAATTAGGCCTGAAATAAGTAACTGAGCTTATGAAGTGTCAATTGGGTTTAGAGAAACCCATTGGGTTCATGGTAACTTTGCTAGCACATGGTTGGACCCAATTCCTCTTTCTGTTGGGATTACTTATTTGATAAGTTAATTCTAACTTAATTACTTGCTAATAACCTATATGAATAAGATTCATGAGACTTCAATTATTGGGTGTCTAAGATTATGGATTACATAAATTAAGGATGCAAGTCCCTTATGAATCTTCTTGATAGTTATTATAAGGTGCCACTTTGATTTGATCAATTTGGGCGTGCGCATTAATTAGAGGGCCTTTGGTTTTCATATGGGGTGTATCTTGGGTGCAAAAGAGGTTGTCTAATTATGGGTGCAAGGGCTCTAATAGTTGGTGCCTAATGGGCTTCCTAATATAAGTTGGATAACTTAAGTTAATAGGAATCTTAATGCAAGTAGGAGCTGTATTATGAGATTGAATAGGATTCAATCTTTATGCCTATTTCAAGGAACATCCCCTAAGATTCCTAGAGCATCACAACCAGTAGCCCCTGACACCCAAAGGCTCTCTCCATGCCCTCTCTTCCTCTCCCTTTCTCTCCTCTTGGGTGTTTTTTACACCCCTTCCTTAGGATGCACGTCCTAAAGAGTTCCATGCCCAAAACAGTTTGGGTGCCTCTTTCTTACTGGTTTCTAACATCTGGTAGCAGCACATAGCAAGGAAAAACTCTAGAGAAGAGGTGAAGAAGAAGATCAAGGAGAAAGATCAAGTGTTGATCACGATCCAGGCTTCGTTTAGATTCAGTAGGCTGAATTTTGGAGAATCAAAATTCAGATTAAAGAGGACTGTTCCAGGCTGATTCTGAGTAGATACTCGTAGAGGCCGGATACTTTTGCGGCTAAGAGAGAGCCTCTTCTCTTTCAGATCCAGTTTTGAAGAAAGAGATTATGAAATAGATATATGATTTGATCACAATCTAAATTTCAACATATATCAATTTCAGCATATGAAATAGATCATGTGGTTTTATATTTTTATGCATGCAAAATTAAGATTAAAATTTTTTTAATCTTATTCTCCACTGCGGTATTTAGAAAATAAAAATTTTGAAATATATATGCATGCATCAAACCCTAAAATCTAACACTAACAATTGGAGCCCTTGCACCCATTATTTCACACTCCAAAACACATCCAAGGAACGCCCCATATAAGATCAAAAGGCCCTCTAATCATAGGACATGCCCAACTTGATCAAATCAAGGTGGTGCCCCAGATAAACTATCAAAAAAATTAATTAGAGACTGGCACCCTTAATTCATATGATCCAAAATCTTAGATACCTAACAATTGGAGTCTCATAAATCTAATTCATGTAGGTTAATAGTAGGTAATTAAGTTCGAATTATCTTATCAAATAAGAAATCCAAATAGAAAGAGGAATTGGATCCAACCATATGCTAGCAAGGTTACCTTGAACCCAATTAGGTTTCTCTAAACCCAATTGACACTTCATAAGCTTAATTGCTAATTCTAGGCCTAATCCTTTTGTTGTGTGATCCCATAGGTTTAATTCTATCTGGTAGTGAGATATACAATGATCTCTATCAAAGTATCATTGAAACTCTTTTCAATGGATCGAAATAATTTCACTCTAACTCATCAAGGATTGTCGATCCAGAACAACCCTAGTGAGCTCTCACAATCCATCAGTGATACCTAGCAGTATGTAGTGACAATCCAGTATAACTAAAATGAATCTCTAGGTATAGTTAACGTGTGATTCAGTCCCTCTATTATGAGTCACGACTTGATGGCAAGTCATGGATAAATTGTCAAACCCCAGCATCAGTTATATGATAGATTCGATTAGCTCAAGTCCAAATGTGATTCCTATGAAAACTCTTTTCTATCAATCACACTACTATGACCATAGATTTTTGGCCATAGATTTTTGGTCCGAAGCTGATCCGATGGTCAAAAATAATTGTAAAGGGTTTTATATGATTTCTAATGATTTTAGGACTCCTTTTCCTACCAAAAAAATATGAAAAATTCACCTATAAATAAGAGGTCCGAGAATAAGTCTTTGGGAGAAGAAAAAATTAGTGAAAAGTGAAAAAAATAGAAAAAAATATTATATAGCTTTAGGGATCCAAAGAAAAGAAGGAGAAAAGTCGGTTCGCTCTACAGAGTACGAAGGAAGATGGAGAGATCATCAACCATCTTTTCAACGAGACTAGGTTGATCAACTTCAAATCTTTGTTATAGTTTTATTTTTATTTTATTTTATTTTATTATTCTTTTTAAATTTTTTGTATTTGAATTTTAATTTTAATTAATGTAAAATTTATTTTCTTACACTTTAAATTTCTGTCTTTTATTTTTTTGCAAGTAGATGTTAGAATCTAGCAAGTAGATCTTAGTACCAATTTATTTTATGCACTTTAAATTTTTATATTTATTTTTATTACAAGTAGAAGCTAGGATCTAAATAGTAGATCTTAGTACCAGATTTATTTTTCATACTTTTAATTTCTATTTTTTGACTTAAATTTCTTTTCTTCAAAATTTTATTTTTTTTTGCAAAATCAAAGATTTCAAATCAAAATCCTGTCTTCTCTGTGGATTCGACTCGACTCGCTAGTTTCTATGTATTTTTAATTTTTATTGAAGTCAGAATTAGATTGATAATCATGGTGTTTTAACGACAACATCATAATCATTTCAGTCTTTCAAATCTCATGGGACTACTCTTCTCTATCAAGATTGATAGATCCCATCTTGATGTGTATCCTATCCTTACAGTGGACCAACTATCACCAATATCTACTACAAGAACTCATTGAGATCCATATTTATGTGTCAGTCAAACTCCAACAATCTCACTGTGAGCAGTAGTACAATCTTAGGTCAAAGGACCATTCACACAACTACAGCATCAAGACAATCATTGATGATTGAATAGAAATCCAACTGATATCTCGTATGGTCATGCTCAGTACTAGTTGTTCTCTAACAACTATCCGCACTCATCGCTCAGTGTCTCTACACTATAGACTAGAGACTCATCTATCCTGAAGGAAGTGATTTGTGCACCAGTCTATTCGGATCGATCACCATCCTCATTATGATCCTATGATCGAGAGTATTTAAAAATTAAATACATATCTCTAATTCTCAGTACTTTGAGAATATATATTGAAAACTAATTCCATGGACGATTCAAGAGCACATCACACTTGAATGAAAAATAAATTTATCCTTTTATTGATCAAATGAATATATTAAGTACAAAATTATGTCCTAGAGTTATTACAATGTGTCAGTCATATTGGCTTCTAGGACATACATCTAACAATCTTCCACTTGGACTAAAGTCAATTGGCTACAAATCTAAGTCCCATCTTCTCAAGATGGACTTCCATTTTCGGTTGGCTCAACTACTTTGTCAATGGATCTGCCACATTGTCCGTAGAGTCTACTTTTCATACCTTGACATATTTTTTTTCAAGATAGTCACATATGATGTGATACTGTCACTCAATGTGCTTTGATTTTTTATGAGACTTCGACTCCTTAGCAAGTGCTATGGTTCCATTATTGTCATAGTAGAGTGGTATGGCATCCGATGTCACAACCCCAAGTTCCACGATGAACTTCTTGAACCAGAAGCCTTCCTTTACAGCATCCAAAGCAGCGACATACTCAACCTACGTGGTCGAATCCGCTATGATGGGTTGCTTGAAACTCTTCCAGCTAACTATGCCACCATTATAAATGAACACATATCCTGACGTAGACTTTCTATCATCAGGATCAGACATGAAGTCTGAGTCAGTATATCCCTCGACTTGCAACTCAGTATCTCCTCCAAAGATCAAGAATAAATCCTTAGTCTTTCTCAAGTACTTAAGGATGTTCTTCATAGCTATCTAGTACTCCTCGCTTGGATTCAATTGATACTTGCTTATGACACTCATAGCAAGGGCAATATCAGGTCGAGTACACAGCATGGCATACATGAGGCTTCTTATAGCTGAGGCATAAAAAATCCTACTCATGCACTACACTTTCTCAGATGTGATCGGACATATCATCTTGGAAAGATTAATACCATGTCTAAGAGGTAAAAGTCCTCTTTTAGAGTTTTCCATACTGAACCTCTTCAGCACTTTCTCTATGTACAGCTTTTGTGACAAGCCTAGCATCTATTTAGATCTATCTCTATAGACCTTTATTTTGAGAATATAGTATGTTTCTCCTAGGTCTTTCATGGAGAATTTCTTGGACAACCATCTTTTGATCATGATCAGCATGGGAATATCATTCTCAATGAGAAGAATATTATCTACGTATAATATGAGGAATATTATTGCACTCCCACTGATCCTTTTATATACACACGATTTCTCTTCATTTTTGATGAAATCAAACAATTTGATTGTCTCATCAAAATGATGGTTCCAACTTCGAGAAGCTTACTTTAATCCGTATATGGATCTTTGCAGCTTACAGACTTTGTGATCACCATCACCAGATGTGAAACCTATAGGCTACTCCATATAGATATCTTTCTTAAGATATCCATTCAGAAAAGCAGTTTTCATATCCATCTGTCAGATTTCATAATCATAGTAAGCTGCAACAGTAAGCAAAGTGTGAATGGATTTTAGCATGGTACGGATGAGAAGATTTTTTGATAGTCAACGCCCTTGCACTGACTATAACCTTTAGCCATAAGCCTAGCTTTATAGGTCTCTACTTTACCATCAGCACCTATCTTCTTTTTGTAGATCCATTTACACCCAATGGGTACAATACCCTCAGATGGATCCACTAAGGTCCAGACTTGGTTCGAATGCATCGAGTCACTTTCTGACTTCATAGTATCTAACCATTTCTCAAAATTGATGTCAGACATTGCCTCATCCAAAGTATTAAAATTATCATCATGACCCTTATCTCCCATAAGAAATATTTTTTTTACTTCCTCTGTAAGCATACCTCTGTACCTCTCAGGAGGTCGGAAGATCCTACTAGACCTATAAGGTGGTTGAGGAACGTCTACTACTAGCTCATGGATAATGGGTTCCTGAGGTTCTATAGCTCTTGACTCTTCAGAGATCTTCTCTTCGAGCTCAACTAATCTTCCACTGCCACCATCCTGGATAAACTATTTTTCTATAAATATGACATTCTGACTCACAATCACATTATGATCTTATGAAAAGTAGAATTAGTATTTCATAGATTCTTTACGATACCTTATAAAATGTGCTATTATCGATCTATCCTCTAATTTATTCGCCATCTATCTTTTGACATAGATCGGACATTCCCAAGTCTTAAGATAACCTAGACTCAGCTTCTTACCGAACTATATCTCATACGGTGTAGCAGGAATAGATTTTGATAGAACCCTATTCAACAGGTGAATTGTGGTTAATAAGGCATGCCCCTAAAGATATAAGTGTAGATCAGTGAAGCTCATCATGGACCTGACCGTATCCAATAGGGTCCTGTTCCTCCTTTCAGATACTTCATTGAGCTGAGGTGTTCCGAGAGGCATCCATTGAGAGACTATACTGTTGTCTTTAAGATATTCTAAAAATTTTTGACTAAGGTATTCACCTCCTCGATCAAATCAAAGAACTTTAATGGGTTTATCAGTTTATTTTTCTACCTTATATCTGAATTTCTTGAACCTTTCAAAGGTCTTAGACTTGTGTTTCATCAGATACACATATCTGTACCTAAACAGATCATTGGTAAAGGTAATGAAGTAGGTATAACCACCTCTAGTATGCACATCAAATGATCCATACACATCGATGTGTACCAAGGCAAGTAACTCAATGGCCCTCTCCTTATGTCCTGCAAAGGATAACTTGGCCATTTTTTCTCAAAGATAAGATTCGCAAGCTAGATACGATTTTGGATTAAGAGGGCCAAGGATTCTATCCTTTTTTAGTCTGTTTATCCTGTCCTCTCCAATATGGCCTAGTCTATGGTGCTACAAATACTTCTAGTTAATATCATCTCTGGGTCTCTTTTGGCCTACGGCACTCACTATTTACTCATTTAAGTTCACATTCGTATTAACATGTAAGTGATAAAGACTGTCAATTAAAAGATCTCGTACAATTAATTTATTTTATAAATAAATAAAATAAAAATTTTTATTAAAATTAATTTCAAAACTTTTTCGTGCTAGCACAGACATGGAAATCAAATTCTGACTAGCTACAGAAACATAATAACAGTCTTTTAAATCTAATCTAACATCAAATGGTAGTCGAAGTGGGTAAATACCAACGGCTTCTGTAGTAACTTTTGCTCTATTGCCGATCCGAAGGATCATGTCACCTTTCCTCAATCTTCTACTTTCTATCAGATCTTGCATTGAGGTACATATGTAAGCACTCGAGCTAGAGTCTAATACCCAACTAGAAGTAGAAGAAACCAAAAAGTTAGATTCCATTATGAGCATACCTTCAGAAGGTTTATCATCCTTTTTGGTCTTTAGGCTCTCTAGGTATTTTGGATAATTCCTCCTCCAATGGCCTTTAGCATGATAGTGGAAATATTTTCTCTTTGTTTCAGCCTCGTTAGGAATTTTCTTCTTTGGCTTGCTCTTTTTTCTACTTCTTAGCGGATTTTGTCTTCTTCTTTCTAGTAGACTTTCTCTTGAAAGAAGCCCGCTCTACAGCAAGAATAGTGCCCCTTGAACTCTTCAAGATTTCCTCCATAGTGACCAACATATTGACCAGTTCGGGTATAGTGCAATCGAGCTTGTTCATATAAAAATTTATAATAAATTGATAATATGAACTTGTAAAGAATTGAAGGATTAGATCCATCTGCAATTTTTTTTATATTTCTAGCCTAAGCTTCTCAAGCTCCTCAATGTCCTTGATCATTATCATACAGTGCTCATGGACTGACTACCCTTTGTGCATCTTTAGATTGAAGAGTCTTTTGGACACTTCAAAGCGCGTTGTACGGCTCTACTCACCATACAACTCTTGTAGGTGAGTGATCATAGCCCTGATAGTAGGTATATGCTCATGCTGGCTTTGCAACTCGTTTGACATAGACGCCAGCACATAACACTCAACCCGACTGTCTTTATCTGTCCACTTTTCAAAAGCAACCTTTTACTCAATAGTAGGATGGTTTGGTAGCACTATGAGTTTCTGATCGAGTACATGATCTAATTTTTCAGAGGTCAGAATAATCCTAAGATTTTTGAGCCAGTCTTTGTAATTTACACCGATCAAATGATTGGTTTCAAGGATGCGGGCTAGAGGATTTGAGGCTAACATTATTTAACTATGAGAGTAGAGATTCAAGTTAGACTTTTATACTTAATTGTTATATTTGCTTCTAAAAATTTTAAGATGTAAATAATGACTCCCACTTATTTATCGAATCCCTCCACTCTCCGGGAAGGAAACAAAAACCCTAACGCAACAAAAGATTCCTAATGGGTATTGTGGTCCCACTGATGATATGCACCTCACCTAACAGTTATTAGTAACATGCATACCGATGCATAGGCAACTCTTTATCCAAATGCTTCTCTAAGCATATTGCAGTGACTTGGTCTCTAAGTCATGTGGGCTCACCTAATAGTTATTGCCCACACTCCTTAGTTAAGCCTGACCCACCATTCACAAGCAGGTGCAAAGCCATCATTGGGTCTCTCACCTAATAATTATTGGGCCTAATCCCATCTTTATCCTGAGCAACTCTTTGCTAATAGAGTGGTTGCATGTTTTCGATGCAACTGAATTGTGACAGTCGAGAATAATCAACGTCGGTAGCACATCCGCACATCTACAATGGTGGAAGACCTATGGACTTAATATTTATGAAAAAATTTAGGTTTAGATCTCATTTAATCAGTCATCATATAATCAATCTAATTAGCATGGGCTAAACCAAACTGCTAAGCAACCTTTTTGAAGATCCAATGTTCCAAACTGGCCAGGTAAGTGAAGATCAGTGGGGGTCCCCCCATTGCTTTTCTTAAACACTAATAAATTGGCCAGATAAGCGAATAGAACCAATTAAATAACTACATCTCAATTACTTATCTTAGATACCAACAGATTAATTGGTCCAAATAGGTTAACTCAAGCGAATCAGACTCAAACCATCGAGCCAAATTAGGTCCTTAGGTTAATCGATTCTACATATGAGACTCAAATGATTTGATCAATAATAATTATATGATCATTTAATTTAATTGATCTGATCTTAATCAATACTTGACTTGGTTCTATCAATTACTTAATCGAATTAGACCCATATGACTTAAATCAAAAATCTTAGATGCAATCCTATTACATGACCTAATTTATGATTTTTCCATAACCAAAATCCTCATGCACAAACATAAATTTCAGATTCTAAAATCAAATTTGAGATCTAAATTCTTTACATGAAAATAAGTTTTAAATTATGAAAATAATTTTCAGATCAACATACAAACATATATCACATATATGTATGTAAAATTCAAATCTACTACATAATATCATATATCTCATATACTAATCATGGATTATATCAAAAATAATTTTATGACCTTAAGTATGTAATTACATATCTCATATATAAATTAAAAATTAGATCATAAAAAATTTTAGGTTTATGCATGCATCTACATATCATGTGAACATGAACTAGAAGCAATTCTAGATCAAAATTCAGATTTATGCATGCTTTGACATGTCAACTATATATTCTAAAATTAAATCTAAAATTAAATACCAGATTAAAAAAATTATTTATACATCTCATATATAAAAGAAAAATTAGATTTTGAAATCTTTTTCAAAATATGTATGATAATTTCAGCAATATGAAGCCCATAGCTCTGATATCACTGATAGAATTCGAGGTTAGAGGCATGCATGTATGTTTTAAAACTTTATTTTCTTAACACCACAGTAGAATATAAGATTAAAATATTTTTAATCTAAATTATGCATGCATGAAAATATAAAACTATAAGGATCTAGTTCATATGCTGAAATTGACATATGCTGAAATTCAGATTGAGATCAATTCACATACCTGTTTCATAATTTTTTTCTTCAAATCTGGATCTGAAAGAGAAAAAATTTTCTCCTAGTCTTAGAAGTATTTGGTCTCTATGGGTATCCAATCAAGATTAGCCTGGAACAGCCCTCTTCAATTTAAATTTTTTTCTCTAAGAAAATTCAACCTGTTGAATCTGAATGATGCCTGGATCGTGATCAACACTTGATCTCTTTCTTTGATCTTCTTCTTCTCCTCTTTTCTAACTTTTCTTCCTTGCTTTGTGCTATTACTGCAATCTTAAAACCAGCAAGGAAGAAGACGCCCAATAGCTTGGACATGGGGAGCTTGGGATGTCCCAAAAGATGGAGCGTGTAGGATGCCCAAGGGAGAAGAGAAAGGGAGAGGAAGGGAGGACATAGGAGTCTCCAAAGGTGGGCGTGGGCTGCTGGTTGGATGCTTTAGGGATCTTAGGGGTGGTCCCTTTAAATAGGCATGAGGATTGAATCCTATTCAATCTCATAATACAAGTCCTACTTGTATTGGATTTTCTAATAACTTAAGTTATCCAACTTACTTTAGAAGATCCTTTAGGTGCCAACAATTGGAGCCCTTACACCCATTATTTCACACCCTAAAAGACACTCAAGAAATGCCTCAAATAAGATCAAAAGGCTCTCTAAATATAGGATACACCTAACTTGATCAAATCAAAGTGGTGCCTAAGATAAACTATTAAAAAATTAATTAAGAACTTGCACCCTTAATTCATATGATCCAAAACTTTAGACACCCAACAATTGGAGTCTCATAAATTTAATTCATATAGGTTATTAGTAGGTAATTAAGTTTGAATTATCTTATCAAATAAGAAATTTAAATGAAAAGAGAAATTGGATCCAACCATGTGCTAGCAAGGTTACCTTGAACCCAATCGGGTTTCTCTAAAATTGACACTTTATAAGCTTAATTACTAATTTCAGGCCTAATCTCTTTGTTGTGTGACCCCATAGATTTAATTCTATCTGATAGTGAGATATACAATGATCTCTATCAAAGTATCATTGAAACTCTTTTCTATAGGTCGGAATAATTCAACTCTAACTCATCAAGGATTGTCGATCCAGAACAATCCTAGTGAGCTCTCACAATCCATCAGTGATACCTAGCAGTATGTAATGGCAACCCAATAGAACTGAAATAAATATCTAGGTATAGTTAACATATGATTTAGTCCTTCTATCGTGAGTCCCGACTTGATGGCAGGTCATGGATAAATCATCAAACCTCAACATCAGTCATATGATGATTCGATTAGCTCAAGTCCAAATATAATTCCTATAGAAACTCTTTTCCATCAATCACACTACTATGGCCATAGATTCTTGGACTTAGCCTTTCAAATCTCATAGGACTACTCCTCTCTATCAAGGTTGATAGATCCTATCTTGATGTGTACCCTACCTCTACAGTGGACCAACTGTCACCAACATTCACTATAAGGGCTCATTGAGATCTATATTTATGTGTCAGTCAAACTCCAGCAGCCTCACTACAAGTAGTAGTACAATTTCAGATCAAAAGATCATTCACACAACTACAATATCGAGATAATCACTGATAATTGAATAGAAATTCAAGTGATCTCTCGTATGGTCATACTCAGTACTAGTTGTTCTTTAATAACTATCCATACTCGTCGTCCAGTGTCTCTATACTATAGACCAGAGACTCATCAATCCTGAAGGAAGTGATTTATGCGTCAATCTATCCAGATCGATCACCATTCTCATGATGATCTTATGATCGAAGGTATTTAAGAATTAAATACATGTCTCTAATTCTCAGTATTTTGAGAATATGTATCGAAAACTAATTTTATGGATGATTCAAGGACACATCACATTTGAATAAAAAATAAATTTATCCTTTTATTGATCAAATCAATGTATTAAGTACAAAATTGTATCCTTAAGTTATTACAATGTGTCAGCCATATTGATTTCTAGAACATACATCTAACAAAGGATTAGGTGTTTAAAATTTTCATTAAAAATATTTGATCCACCGAAAATCCTAATGCCTAGAAACCCTTGACTATATCAATCAAAGTACATTCAAAATAAATTTAGATTAGAAGAATACTTGTAGCACTAATTCAATTTTCATAAGGCATCCAAGTGTCTGCCCTCCAACGATGATCCATACAAAAATTGAACCAAGGACAGCGCTCCTTCTTCACCTTGCTTCAAGAGTTCTAGCCTCTAGAACTCGACTAGCCATCAATCGATCAGACTTTTCTTCAGACTTGAGTCTGAACCTCTCAAAGCCACCCACTAGATCTGACCACCTTTTTCTAGACCTTTTAAACCCTTAGAGCTATTAGGATTAGGCTTGTCTTAAAAGAACAAGCCTTTGTCCTAAACCCTAGAGTTGTAAGAGAGGGAGAGAGGGAGTGGATAGGGGATGTAAGAATTGAATGATCAACCCTTCTACCGTCTCCTATTTATAGTACTAGATGGGATGCCAATAGAGAAGGCACACCTCATCTAAAAAGCCATATCAAGTCATCGTATCACTTATCTGAGAGTTTTTAAATAGAAGGACTCTTTAGGATGTGATACGTTGATTTCAGTCCTCTCACGTGTGCATGCCCAAAATGAGATGCATTTGGTGTCTCTTCTCACTTCAGATCAGCATAAAAATTTGCCACATAATACATGATTCAAATGAAAAGGCTATCAGCAAGTGTCACCCCATTTGGATAAGTGTTTAAACTTGAGAAGGACTTTTAATCAGAGAGATGTGCAAGTGCCTTCTCGCTATTGCGCATGCACAGGCCCAGAAAAGGGCATCGAAAGCAACCTTCCAATATCCAATAATTTTTCAAATTTTTATTACATGATCAGAACTTAAACTAATCCTTATGAAAAAAATTATTAGATAAAAAAGTTGCTTAAGACTCCTTAAACAGAAGGAGTCTTCATGTCCCTTTGCGCGTCCAGAAAACCTGTTGCACGTGCAGCAATGTTCCAGGATTTTTTTTCATGCACAATATGATGGATTTTTCATACTTTAAATAGTGTGATAGGTGGTTCATGATCTGATCTACTTTCCATATAAAATAGAGACCCAAAGCAAAAGGACTCTTAGTCCATCTACATGCCAAAACTAAAGAGTGCGTGCGCTCAGCATATATGCACCAAGAGTCCTTCTCATCTTGGACTCTTGGTTTTTGGCATTAAGATAAGATGTGGCACCATTCCTTTAGCTATTTCTAGGTGGCTTGACCTGACCCAAATGTCCACTAAATTGGGCTAGCAAATCAGGAAGGTATGAGACCAAATTGATCTCCAAAAGAGCTAGGGTTTCCACACGTGCTAGCATGCTTACCGAAACCCTGATTGAATCCAAAATTCTAATCAACCTTTTTCAAAAGGATCCTTCATCAATTTATATATATGTGTGATCCATTGGATTTTATATCTAGCTAGCAAGTTGACCTAGTTTGATTAGATTTTAATCTAACTGATTGAGG
Organism: Elaeis guineensis; assembly: GCF_000442705.2. Lineage (NCBI taxonomy): Eukaryota > Viridiplantae > Streptophyta > Magnoliopsida > Arecales > Arecaceae > Elaeis > Elaeis guineensis. The sequence goes on along the minus strand of NC_026006.2, from coordinate 11,567,275 downwards.
TCCAATCGAGCTCACCCGATTTCAGCAATTAAAACTTTTTCTAATTGACGATCGAATTAAACTCTTTAATTTGATCAGACATACAAATTAATATTAACATCTAGCAACATATCATGACTACTCAGAAGATATAAAATTTGATAGAAATACCAAATATACCCTTTAGTGATAAGTTACCGTGTAATTCAATCCTTCGATCATTCTTGCACCCTGAATATGTTCATGAGTATGAAACCATGTCAAACTCAAACATATATTCATATCGATTCTCAATTAACCAATAATGACTCCAATGAAGAAGCATTAGAAACTCTTTCTAATCTTTTTTCTACTTTTGATCAAAAGATTTTTTTTGAGTCATCTAAGAATGAGAATATATAGGATGCGATCTCCTCTTACTTGGAGTGATCGATTTCTTGTTAACCTACTCACAACCTTCATGCACACTCTATCATATCCAGAATACCCTGTACATATCTTAATGCCATGCTTGAGTATGAATCAAAATATGGATTCATGTGCACAAGATTCCATGGTGATCTTAGGTCTAAGGATCACTTGCACAACTTTCACTTAAATAACCATCTTTGACGTGCAAGTAAAGCTTCCATAAGATTTTTTCTTTCATCGAGTCAATTCAGTGGACTCATTTTTTAAATGAGCACCCACTTCTTTGTATTAGTATCCCACATAAGTGACTAGTGAGATCTGCCACTCTCTCCATCGAGCATACATAGGATGTGTCAGTTTATCTGGAACATTGATCTCTGACTCAATGCTCCTACGATCAAAAATATTTAAGATTAAGATTTTAGGTCTTGCCAATATGACCCATTCATGTCTCCTAAAACCATTGTCCTAATCTTTAGGGTTCATCATAATCTTAAACATAATAAGATGCAACTAATATGATGAATCAATATCTCATTTTATTATCAAACAATAAATATCACTACATGAGTTGAAAAATTACAAAGAAAAATTTTATCACAACACACTTGCGATTGGCTTATAGGACACTCTTCTTTCACTAAAACCATAGGATCTATTTGCATGAAACCTTAAAATTATGGTTGGTATGCTTGTCGAGTCGACTTAGATTCAGTTCAAGTCGACTCAAGTCCTTGGCAAGTCGACTCATTCTTATTGGAGTCAACTTTGAGAGCCTGGTTAGTCGGCTCATTTGCATATGAGTCGACTCAATCCTGTAGGCATGGGCTTATAGTTTTTGTTCATCGCAGATGAGTCAACCCAAGTTCTAGGATGAGTCAACTCGAGTCTGTTGACAATAAAAATTACATGTGATGTAGTCTAAATTAGTTTAGATTAGAAATTATTTTGATATCTAAACTAAATCTATATTCATAATATACTTAATTGAGAATTAAGATTTAAAATTAAAAGATCTAAAATTATAAATTTAAGATCCAAACTTCAATTGCATGAAACATGGAGTTAAGGGTATGGGTAGCTCAATTAGGTCTAGTTTGAGTGGTTGATCAAACCAAATCAAATATTGATTAGGATTGGGTCAAAGATGCTCATGACCAACCTAATTAATTATAGTTTGGTCAGATCGATTAACAGCTACATGTGATCGATCAACTTAAGATCTAATTTGGCTCAATGGTTCGAACCCAGATCAATAGGCTAACTTGATTGATTCTAATCAACTAATTTGGTGTTTAAGGTAAGTACAAAGATGGTGGTTATTTAATTGATTTCATTGTCTTATCTGATCAATAAGTTGGTGTCTCAGAAAAATAATGGGAGGACCCCTACATATCTTAACTTATCTAACCATTATGAGAGATTATATTTTGTATTAGATTACTTATTGACTCGAGCTAACCCATGCCATTAGGTTAGTCATAATCGTTATGACTAATTAATGATGAGACCTGAATCTAAATCTTTTCAATCAAATATTAAGTCTAGCAGTCTTCTACCATTGTAGAGATACAGGTGCCTTCCTGATGTTTATCATTCTCGATTGGTTACAGTAGTTTGGTTGCATCAGTGAGGCATAACTACTCTGTTGGTATTTGATGCCTCAGGATAAAGATGGGGTTGGACCCAGTAACTGTTAGGTGAGGGATCCAATGATGACTCTGCATCCATTGGTAAATGGTGGGTCTAACTTAACCAAGAAATGTGTCAATAACTATTAGTGAGGCCACAGAATTTAGAGACCAAACCTACTACATCTTGCTTAGTGAAGCAATGGACAAGGTGTTGTCCACTCATTGGTTCATGTGTTATTAATAACTGTTAGATGAGCTGCACATAGATCAATGGGAGTGCAGTACCCATTAGAAACTGATCACGTATAGATTTTTATTTCTCCACCCGAGGAGTGTAGAAGATACATAGAAATAGTGAGAGCTTTATTTGTTTTTAAAATTCATAGAACAAATATTAACCAAGTACAAACATCTAATTGAAAACTATTCTCTCTGTAGATTATGATATCGAGTTCTAACCCACTAGCTCAAATCTTTGACATCAATAGGTTGACCGAGACCAATTATAATAACTAGGATTAGATCTCAGTTCTAAGAAATTGACTCATGTCCCCAATTAGGATGCACCTTTTGAAGGCACATTTGATTTGCTCATGATTGAAACTAATCTAACGATTTTTTTTTTCCAATTAGGTTCTAGATTTCGATTTGAGTGCATACTTATGCAATTCTATGCAGGGTCTAGAAGAAGTTAGAGGGTTGAGAGAAGGTGAGATTACTCTCCAAGTCGGCAATGGGGCAAGAGTTGCTACTATAGCCGTTAGGACCTACTCTTTGCGATTACCATCAAGATTTAGTTTAATATTAAAAGATTGTTATTATATACCTGTTGTCAATAGAAATTTGATTTCTTTATCTATGCTGGCACAAGATAATTACAACTTCCATTTTAATAAAGACTTGTGCATAATTTATTTTGAAAATAGATGTGTTGCATGCACCTATTGTTGGGATGCATTGGCGATTTCATGCATGTATTTCAAAACTTTTTCAAAAAGATTACAATGAAAGATAACTAGATTAATCAAATTAATCTAACATACATATGATCTAATCATCAAATCAACCTACTCTAAGATCTATGACATGATATGTTGCATATAAAATCTAAAAAATACTGAAGATTAAAAATTAGCATGCATGCATGTGAGCAGTAGATCACATTTGCTTTTAATCTGAGTTCAGAACTCCATAACTGATCACAGATCGATGATCTCCACTACTTAGAGATATGGTGAAGAGGATCTTTGCTAGTTGCTCATAGCTGCATATGTGTCTAGCCTCTATAAAAAGTCCAGTCGAAGCCCCGATCTGATCGGTCTTCTCGGGAGTGCTAGCTTGCGCGAAGACTTTTTTTTGGCCAATCTGGATCCTTTCTTTAAATTTTTAAAATTTTTTTAGAGATTGAAGATGAACTTATAGAGAAGATGAAGAGGTGAAAGAAAGATGGAGAAGAAAATATTTTTTTTTAATTTATTTCCTCTTCCCAAACCCAAAGGATCAAAAATCTGAAATTCAGATTTTTGTACATACCCCAAGAGACAAGACCCTCCTCTCTATTTTTCACATCAAGAACCATACCCAAACTTCTACAACATGAAGAACTCTCTTCTGATATATTACACACATAAAAAAAATCATAAAAACCCCTTTTATAGGCATGTAAGGAGGTAGGGTGAAGAGTCCTAGTGATCCTGGACTCTTACAGGATTCTGCTTCCCTTCACAATTCTACATTCCAAAATATGCCAAACAAATATTAGACACTCCTTCTCATATTTTTCTATGATAAATTAATTATTTAAATAATATTTTATAAAAACTATTCTCAAAATATTATACATATAAGGAGAAAAAAATTTATTGGTGTGGAGAGATTGATCTAGATGAGAATAGATTCTCCTAATAAGAAATATTTTGAAATCTAATTTTAAAATCTTTCTTTTATCAAAACTAAATTATATTTGGATGTAAGATAGACAAGGAAAATAAATCTTTGGTGTAAAAAAATCTCATACAAAATAATTTTGTGCATGGAGATATATGACATGCAATCTAGGTTGGCACGGAGAGAAGAGTCCTATTCCAATAAGGACTCTAAGTTTCCTTATTTGAATCCAAACCAAATCACATCTGGTTTAGCCCAAATAAAATATATAAAATCTAATTTAATTATATTCATAAATTTTTAATTAAATTTTAATTAAATTAAAAAATAATTGGACCAAAGTCCTGATCAAATCAGAGATAATTCTTCCTTAATGATTAGATCATCTCATAACCTAATCGGGTCAAATCTAATTGAATCCAATTCAATTAGATTTTATTTAATCCTCTTTGCTCCATCAAATTAAGCTAATCAATAATTTAATTACTAATTAATCTTCTATTAATTTACTAACACTTAATGAATTAATTTATTACAACTTTTGCATAAGATTAATCATCAATCAAATTGATGATTAAGCCCTTGAATGATTCTCAATCGTTGATCAGCCACATGATCAGTCAGAAACTTCTTTTGAGTGTAACCCCATAGGTTTGAACTTAACTCAGTAGCACAAGAATACCTTCCTGAACCAATTGATGTAACCATCTAGCAATGATGATCCAACGTCCAGATAGGTCGAATGATAGTGAAGCAACATTCAAGAACCTATTGACGTATGGTTATCGTATAATTCATCCCTTTGACCCTAATGCTCGAGGATGATCAAGGATTTAACTGTCAATCCCAGATAAGTCATCCACATTATATTTCAATCTTTTTCAAATCTATCACATGGATTATCCAGGTTCAGATTTTGCTAAATTGAAATACACTAATGCATATCTCCTACTAACTCAGAGGGATTAATCCCATCTTGACTCACGCACCGACTTGACAAATACTTGACTGTATCCAAAAATCTTCCATCACTAAATTAGAAACTCAGTTAGTTCGACATCAAAGTACAGTGAGTTGTTTGTAAACCACCATGGTGATCTCAAGTTGGAGGGGCATTTATACCCATACCCTTCGCGAGCTACTCTTGATAGCAAAGTGCTCCACAGTTAGTCATGTTCGGTGATGATGTACTCCTATATCTCACCTACATGCCATATCAGTGTCTCCATACTATTTGGTTACGAGAATAACTAACATATATGGCACACAACGACCTACACTTGATATCGCTATCGTCTTAGTAATAGCGTATCATTTGGTCGTGAACCAATTTAACGACTACACGATAAATCCTCTTTTATCGATCAAAGTAGTCCTAAAAATTTCATCACAATATAGGAGTTCATTAGAAGATGTATCATTGTGATAAAAAATATCAAATAATTTTTATTATTTATCTATTCATATATATTTATAATTAGCACAATCGTCACATGATTGGTTTTAGGACATATTTCCCAACAACTCCCACTTGGACTAAAGCCAATTAGTATAGTATCATATACCTATCTTCGATTTATCATCTCAAAACTCCTAGATACCTAGGCTTTAGTAAATGGGTTGGTCAAGTTCTTCTAAAGATTGACGTCATCTTAACAGATTTTTCGAATAAGGTAGTAGCGATACAAAATACCTAGTAAGCTAATGGGACTTCGGCTTCTTGACATGAGCTATGGTTCCAGTGCTGTACAATATAATAGGACCATCATCGGAGGGTGTCACTCCTAGCTTGCCAGTGAACCTGTACAATCATATAGCTTTCTTGCAAGCATCGATTGCTGTAATGAATTCTGCCTCGTAATTTGAATTTGGCTATATTTTTCTATTTGAAACCTTTCCAGTAGATTGCTCCATTATTTAGGATAAGGATGTATTTCGACACATTGTTGCTATTATTATGTCCAACTAAAAATTGGAGTCATACTCCATAAGTTTTAAGTCAGATTCTCTATAATCGAGTCATCGATCCTTAGTATTTCTCAAATACTTAAGGATAACCTTCTAGTGATTCTCACCCAGATCTTGCAAGTATCCACTCACTATCCTAGTGAGTATACCATATTCAATCTCATACATGGTATAATGATAGAATAAATTTTATTCATAAACACCTTATGTAGGTTAGATTGAAAAAACTTAAGTAGCCTCTTAGATCTATCTCTATAGATCTTCATCTTTAGGATGAGAGATGCTTTTTCTAAGTCCTTTATGAAGAACTATGATAATAGCAAAATCTTTATTTTCTGTAATGTAAGAAATATCATTCTCGATTAAGAGAATTTTATTTATATACAAGATAAGAAATACACTCATAGAACTATTAATCCATTTGTATTTGCAGGATTCTTCTTCATTCTCAATGAAGCCATGCATTTTGATCACTTATCAAAATGCACGTTCCAACTTCGAAATATTTAGCATTGCCACGAGAGAAAATATCTCGTTATGTTCAATACTATAATGTTGACAATATTCTTAGGCAACTAGATGAGCTTTGAAGATCTCCACCTTCTCGTCTGCACTACTTTAATCTTATTGAAGATCCACTTATACTCTATAGGTTTTACCCCTTCAAGTGGATCAATGAGTGTCCATACACCGTCGACCTTCATGGACTCCATTTCTGATCTATGGCTCTAAGCCATTAACCAGAGTCGAACCTCTGCATGGCATCTATATAGGTAATCAAATCCTTATTGTTCTCATCGAGTTCAACATGATCATATTTCAGAATGTAGATACCGAAGTATCTATCCGACGGATGCAGTACTCTACTAAATCTCCTTAATGGTGCCTCTATAATGGGTTCCAGATTTGATATGATCAAATCCGATTCTATGGGTTCACTAGATTGTGTTGGTTCTTCTACCTGTCGAACTTCATAAGTTTCACATTAAACGTATCAGTACCTTCACCAAGGTACTTCTTTTTCTGAAAAGAATGCTGAACAACTCTTATTTTTTAGCATGGTAGAAGTTATATCCCCTAGATCCTTTGAGATTATCCTACAAAATAATATATATATGTAGGACCAAGATCCAAGCAAATCTATCTGCAAATACTTGATATAAAATAATCACTCTCAAACCCCAAGGTAAGAAAGTATCGACTTATGCCTAATCCATATCTCATATGGAGTCTTTGCAACTGATTAATTTGGAATCTAGTTCAGAACATAACAAGCAGTCTTAAGAGCATAACCCTAAAAGGAGACTGGTAGACTAATAAACCCTATCATGGATCGAACTATATCTAACAAAGTCGATTCCAATAAGAAAGAATCCTATTCTCTTCTACATATGTCAAAAAACTCACCGAAAGGGCATTCTTTTCTTTGATCTGATCAAAGAGTTTCAATGCTTTTTCCAGTTCATTTCTCTACCTTATTATAGAATTATTTGAATATTTTAAATAATTCAAATTTATGACAAACATGTTCGTAGATCCAATTCATCAATATGTATCAGACTTAGAATATCATTGGCTCATTCACCTTTTCCAACAAAAAATGACTTGGTCATCTTACTAAGGAGATAGGATAGATAGGTTGACAATGATTCACAATCATTGACCTCAAGAATTATCGCTTGTTGATCCTATTCTTATTTATATGACCGAGCTTAAATTGCCAAAGATAGGCTTCCATGACATTATCTACTTTAGGAAGTTTGTTTGATTGTGTACAATACACTAACAAACTGTGACTATTCATAAATGTCATTTCTCAAGTTTTTATATAATTTTGACATCATTCATAATAAATCATAAAATTATTAGACAGTAGTGAAAATCACTAAAATGATATTGTTAGAATTAAAAATAGGCTTAACGATTCCTAAAATTAGGATTGGAATATAACTTCCATCTCCAACATTCAGAAATCTCTTACTGTTTCAAATCTTTCTACTAACCTGAAATCATTGCAACAATTTATATAGACTTCTGATATCCAATACCCAAGTAGTAGTGTCATAGATAGAGAAATCATAAGGTGTTATCATATAAGTACCTTGTTTAGCAATCCTTTGCTGATTTCTCTTCCTTAGCCTGTTCGAATTAAGAGATTCTGCTAGATCAGGTTAACCTTAGACTCTTTTGTCAATTTGGACTCATTAGCCCAAGCACGACTCTTTTGCACCTTTTTTTTTCTTTCTCAAAAAATTATTATCCCACTGAAGATACATCTTCGGAGGTGCAAAAAGAACTCTTTCAACATTTGAAGAATTTCCTCCCATTGAGCATCATCGAATTTATGATTAAATTCATGTTCTTTGCTGCTCTCAATAACACCACATGGTGATATGATCATTTGGCCACTTCTGATAAGTGTCTTTGATTGCATCACATGGATTGGATGTGAAAACTTCAGGTGCTGGATCTATAATCATATTTAGGATCCATTCATGCTCTAGAACTATTTACAACTTTCAATACTGTTGGGTATAAAATACCCCCAGTCAAAGTTTGTAAAAGACCGACCCTTCTAGGTTTTTTCAGCTTCCGACCTTATGCGGCATCTTTCTGAACTCCCTCGACCATCCGAGCTTCCATAATGCCATCCGAGCTTCTCCGACAATGAGCTCCTCCATTCATCTACCGGACTGCTCCAAACACTCTCTGAGCTTCACTACCAGTTGATTTTCTACAGTGATCGACTATTCTCCGAATCCCTTCCAGACTTTTTTCGACCACAGACGACTCTACTCCGAACTTCTTCCAGACTTCGTCAATGTTCGAGCTTCTCTGATAGCGGGATTTCTATAGTAACCAGACTTCATCCAAGTTTCTACGACGGTCGACCACCTTTCGGATTCCATCCGAGCTCCTACGAGAATCAGATTTCAGCCGAACTCCTACAGTGGATGGATCCCAGACAAATTTCGACAATAGAAGGGCTCCACTAACCAGATCTCTACTCTGAATTTTTACTGCAAGTGATCTACTCCGAACTTCTACTGCAAGCGGTCTACTCCGGATTCCTACTGTAAGCAAATTCCATCCGAGCTTCTACTGTAAATGAATTCCTTCCGAACTCCTATTACAGGCGGACCTCAGTCGAGCTTCTTCAATAAGCGGTCCCCATCCGGACTTCTACAAGAACCGAACTCCGTCTGAACTTCCATAGTAGATGGATTCTGGATGAACTTCTACAACAGACGGGCTCCAGCAGCTGGATTTCTACAATGGCTGACCACCTCTGGTGTCTGCCGTACCTCCCTAGCCATCAACCTTCAATAGCATCAGTCGGACTTCAACAACGCCAATCGGACTTCCACAAGATCCTCCAGACTCCTCCAGTGGATGAACCTCCTCAATGCCATCCGAAGTCCACTGCCAGTCGACCCTCTGCCAGATTCTTCATGAAACCGAACTTTCTCAACAGAAAGTCTCCGTCCGAGCTTCTACAGCAGATGACTTTCGCCTGTAGCATCAGCACTCTAGGCATCCGACAATAGTAGACCCGTCAGCAACCTCAAAAATTTTTGAGCTTCTCCTGGATTGATGAGACAGAGAGCCATTTCGCTCCATCAGACATCCCTGCTGAGCTTCAGCCGACAGATCTAAACTCTCTGGCAAGTCATGACAGTGGCCACTACCCTACTCCACTCTCTGTAACGAATTTCACGTGGCTCCACCACTCTCTGGCAAGTCGCGACAATGGACACCACTCCACTCTCCGTAACGAACTCCACGTGGCCCTGAACGGCCCCCTGATGCTACTACTCTCCATAACAAACTTCGCGTGACCCTGAACGGCCCACTACCAGGCGGTTACAGATGTCACTGTCAATCAGTTACTCTCTCCATCTATAAAAAGAGACCCCCAGATACGTTCTTCTCTAAGCTCTTAACTCTATCTTAAAACTCTACCAAAAATCCCATTTGAGTGCTCCATTTCTGTTGAAGCAGAGTACTAACTTGAGCATCGGAGGGTCTTGCCGGAGCACCCCCAACTCCGGTTTAGACTTCCTTTGCAGGTCCCGACGGCGGCCGCGGTCATCTCAACTCCAGCTTCTCCGACGTCGGTAGAATTCTACACCAACAGAATTGATGCTAGAGGAAGGGTACGTGTGTCTTCACAGTACCCTTGTTCTTAAAGGAGTGCTCAACGGGACTGTCTCCAGTCATCTTCTCCGACATCTTCTTCTCCTTCTCCTACCAGATCTTCACCTGATGCCTCCCCGAAAGGCATCCACCAGATGATCCACGACCTCTACAGCCAGATCTCAGCGAGCTCCGCAAGCTGTGGCCTCATCTCCAGTTTCCCAAGCTGCTCCTCCTCTGACAACGGCAGTCGGCATGGAGCAGTTGGATTTGCTGATTCAGTAGGTCAGGGGCCTCACCGAAGCAGTGCAGGCCATGCAGCAGCAGCCGCAGGCATCAGTGCGGTTGGAAAGAGCATCATCAGAGTTTCAGAATCCGACGACTGGGCGGGCCACTTGGGCAAGTCGCCCTGTCTTCCCCGGAAAGGGGAAGCAGAAGGTGGAGAGCCCACCATCCGATCATGATTCCACCCTCAGAGAGTCCCTACCTCCGTTCCACCAGAAGACCCTCGAGACTTACAGTCGAGAGGACCTCCTGGATCAAAGATTCTGGGAGATGAACCGTCGGATCGAAGAGGTTTGCCATGCCCCCACTACTTATAGTGAAGACATCTGCACTGACCCTCCTTTCTCTCAAATGATCATGCAGGAGCCAATCTCGCCGAACTTCAAGCTCTCCCAATTCGAGAGCTACGATAGGACCTCAGATCCAGTTGACCACCTGGAGGCATTTCGGACAATGATGCTGCTCCATGGCACGCCAGACGCCATCCTGTGCCGAGCTTTCCCGTCTACCTTGAAGGGAGCAGCAAGAAATTGGTAATTGGCAATGAAGTCGGGTACTATCTTCTCCTTTGATCAGATGAGCCACCAGTTCATTGCTCATTTCGTCAGCAGCCGGCATCCCCAGAGAGATTCGGAGTCCCTCATCAACATCAAGCAAAAGGAGGGAGAATCCATCCGAGCTTACGTTAACCATTTTAACGTTGCCACGTTGGAGGTCCAAAACTTGGACCAATCGGTCGTGATGGCCACCGTGAAGGGCGGTCTTCAAAAGAACAATCTTCTATTTTCCCTGAAAAAAAAGTATCCCAGAGACTTTGCTGATTTGCTGGCTCGGGCCGAAGGATATGCCTGAGCGGAAGAAGCCTTCAAGATGAAGGATAAGGAGGTCGTGAAGGAGCGAGAGGCGGGAGACTCCAGCAAGCCCACAGTTGAAAAAGGGCCGAGTGAAGCTCTGCCACATTCTCGAACTCCCTCCAGACACAAGCGTGTCCAGACTCCTCCCCAGGCTCGTAGGTAGAGAAGCCTGGACCACAGAGTTTGACGGGGCTCTCTCCCAGGAAGATTCCACAGCTATGCCCCTCTCAATGTATCAAAAATCCAAGTGCTGATAGAGGTCAGAGAGTAGCTGCCGAGGTCAGAAAGAATGTGCACACACCCTAGGAAGCACAACCCTAACAAGTTCTGCCTCTATCATCGTGACCACGGCCATGATATGGAGGAGTGCATTCAGCTTCGAGACAAGATCGAGGAGCTCATCAGATGAGGTCGGCTCGACAGATTCATTCGACACCGACCTGAAGGTAGGGAAGATCGGTCGAGGACCCTTCTGCAATCGAAGCCGCCAAGGAGGGAGGAGCAGCCTGAAGACCGACCTCCAATTGGGATTATCAACTCCATCTCTAGAGGACCCCGATGGAGAGCAGACCTTCCGCGACTATGGGATTCAAAAAATCTACGAATGTATTACTAATAACTTTGCCTTAAATAAAAGTTTCTTTCATATTTGCATATCTTTTCTTTTGGCATGAGCTCATAACGACAGGGAGTAGCTCCTTCCGACAATCGAAACTAAGCATGTTAGGAACAGGAGGAGGACCTCGTCCTAACATGAGCAAAGTCGAAGGCCCAATTACTTAAAGATCGGATAGAGGGAGAGGCCCTTACAACGGCCCTTATGTGCCCCCACAGCCTGTTAGGAACAGGAGGAGAACCTCATCCTAACATGAGCAAAGTCGAAGGTCTAGTTATTTAAAGATCGGATGGGGGGAGAGACCCTTACAACGGCCCTTATGTGCCCCCACAGCCATGTTAGGAACAGGAGGAGAACCTCATCCTAACATGAGCAAAGTCGAAGGTCTGGTTATTTAAAGACTGGATGGGAGGAGAGGCCCTTACAACGGCCCTTATGTGCTCCCACAGCCATGTTAGGAACAGGAGGAGAACCTCATCCTAACATGAGCAAAGTCGAAGGTCCGATTATTTAAAGATCGGATAGGGGGAGAGGCCCTTACAACGGCCCTTATGTACCCCCACAGCTATGTTAGGAACAAGAGGAGAACCTCATCCTAACATGAGCAAAGTTGAAGGCTCAGTTATCTAGAGATCGGACGAGGGGAGAGGCCCTTGCAATGGCCCTTACGTGCCCCCACAGTCCTGTTAGGAATAGAAGAAGAACCTCATCCTAACATGAGCTAAAATTGACTGTGTCGGGAACAGGAGGAGAACCTCATCTTGACACAAATGAAGACCCGATCGATCAAGACCGGATGAGGGGGAAAGCCTCCTCAACGGCTCCTCTACACTCCCACAACCCTGTTAAGAGTAGAGAAAAAACCCTCACTCGAACATAAAAAAAGGAGGAGAGAGAAAAAGAGAAAGTGATGAACTACACCGGTGATAAGGGAAAAGCAAACTATATCAAAAACTCAAGGGTCCTCATCTCAACGAGGAAGAAAACTCTTATCGACAATCCCCAGTCCCTAAGGGCAAATCAACATGGCGACGATCAGGAACATTCAAACAACATCGACATCGAACAAGACAAAAGACAAAAAAAGTTTGGTAAATGATGACTTAATGCAAGAATGGATAAGGTAATGAAAAATTTTCTTTTCATTTCATTAGTGAAGTTTACATTACAAAGCCTTGAAGGCCAAAAAAAAAAATGATAAAAAAAAAGAATACATGGAAGAACGAAAGGTAAAAGAAGCTCTAAGGAAGCTCGGCTTCTTTCGACTTCAAGCTCTCGGTTCCAGTCCTTATTAGGGATTGCTTTAAGTTTTTTACTTCTTCTTTCAGTTCCATCTTTCTTAGAAGCATCTCCCGGTACATCTGGTGGAACCACCGACTTTCATCCTCTGACTCCCGAAGCCTCTTCCTCAGAATCTCGGACTCTGTCTTGGCATCCTTGACCGACTGCTGCTCGTAGGCCAGTTGAATCTTCAGCTACTGCAGTTTGGCCTTCTCCTACCCAAGGGCCACAGACAGTTCTTCCATGGTCTCCCTTAAGGAGCGGAGCTCGTCGGAGCCTTGTGCAGAGGCGGACTGGACTCTCTCAGATAACTACCTCTGAAGCCAGACAACTTCATCGGTCATCGTCTTGAGCTTCCTTCGGTAGTCCTCTACTTGCCCGCACCAGTCGACTCGATAAGCGTTGTAGTTTGCCTCAGCATCCTACAGCTGCTTCTGAAGGTCGGAGAATTTTTTCGATCAGTCTCAATCACGATCGGCCTGAGTTGCGAGCCAGGATGAGCTCCCTTCCAACTGGCCAATCTTCTTCCGTGCGACCGCCAGCTCGACTTCAAGGGAATTGATCTTGGAAGCCTGGGTCCAAGATCGGTTGCTGGCATATTTTTGGAGTTCCTCAAGCTCCATCACGAAGTCAGCCTTCCTCCGGGTGTAGTCCATGAGACCCTTTTTGTGGAGGTCCCGAAAGTGAGTAGCCTCCACAGTGGCTTCCGAATGGCTCTTCCTCAGTCGATGAAGTTCGTCATCCAGCTTTGATTTCTTTGTCAAGTGATGAACTTTCCTTTTGAGATCCCAGATCATGGACTTCAAAGGGATCCCCTGCGGCAGGGGAAGAGCTTCGGCAGGGCACTGTTGTTGGAAAACAAGAGTGTCACAGCACAAATCAGTATAGGAAAATAAAAGAGAAGAAGAAAAAGGAGCTCTTTATAAAGAAGAATCTGATTTCATTGATTAAATAGTTTTTAAGTACAAGAGAATGAAGAAAAGTCATCACAAAGGAAAAATATAAAATTAGAGGTTTTAGACCTCTGGGACAGAAGTGGATGAGCTCGGCATCCCCGGAAGGTCAGTCACGGCAGCCACGATGGTCGAAGAGGTTCCAACTGGAGGAGGACCGGCAGCGGCTTTGGAAGGTTCGGCTTCATCATCGGACGCCTCATCCAGGAAGCCGAGGTCCAGTTCGGGAAACTTTTCGGTCACCTTTTCTTGGCAGAGCTCGAAGCCCTTGATGAAGGCATCCTGACTGAACTGGACCTACAGATCCTCCATCTCGGAGGAGGTCTTGAACTCCTCCACTGCTCGGGCCCCTGCCTCCGAGATTAGGGACGGGATCTGTGCCTTTAGCTCGGAGACCTGCGCCTTCAGTTCGGAGACCTCGGCCTTTGCCTTCTTTCTTTCCTCCTCCAGGGCGGTCCTCAGATCGGACAAGGTTTGTCCCTCCTTCTGCAGCGCCTCCTGGAGACTTGCAACCTCAGCGATCTTCTCCTTGAGGTGGGTAGCCTCAGCCAGGCGACCTTCCTCCGTCTGGGCTGCCTCCCTCTTGGCGTTCTTCATCGCCTCGACGTTGGTGATGAGCTGGTGTCCAATCTGCAAGAGAGGTCAGGGAGTCAATATAAAAGCTAAGGAGTAAACTAAGTAAAGAAGCAAGAAGAAGAAAAAAGTAAATTGACCTACCTCGAGAAAGGATCCCAGAGAGTCCCAGACCCGCTACTCAGGATCAGCATAGACGATCCTGTGGACGACCTCGGGCAGAATGCACCCTTCGATCAACCTCTTTATTAAATCTCTATTGTTGAAGGGATTTTCTCCCAGATCTTCCTCGGAGCTGTCGGCCCCCTCGATAGCAGCCTTGCGGCTGTGGCTTTTGCGGGCCAGGGTCTTTTTCCTCCTCCTCCTTTCGGCCCCCGGTGCCCCCTCGGAATGAGCCTCTGGAGTGGGAACCTCGGTTGGGGGGCTCCGTGAAGAGGCTCAGGGGACTTTGGGCTCGACATAAGAGGGGGCGTCGATGGCAACGGCCACCTGAGCAGGTGCGGCCGAGCTCATCTCTTCTATCCTAGCTCTCTTCGCCAACCCCGAAGTCGCGGTGCCTTTTCTCTTGTGGGTCTTGAGACCCTAGGCTAACCTTCGAGCCATGCCTGTGTCCATGTCTGCAATAAAAGAAGATCGACATGGCTCAAAAATAGAATGAGAGAAAGAGAAAGCAAAAAAAAAAAAGAAATATATATATATATATATAATAACGATAATACCGACAGGGTTAAGAGGGCTCAGGCCGATGTTGAATAAGAGTTATTCCTTCAGAAGGGTAGAGAGAAGGGAGGCTGGATAGGCCTCAAGCTTATTGGAGGCTTCGAGGTCGTCCCTTCCCAGGCTAGAAGCCTGACGAATGGAATCCCTCAGAAAGCCCTAGGGGGGTAATCCCATCTCCAAGGTCGGGCATCGGACGTAGAAGTACCTCTCCTTCCAGTTGTGGATAGAAGAGGGGGTACCTTTCAACAATCCCTTTCTACCAAACTGGGGAGAGAAGTATCACCAGTCCTTTACCGAAGGGTGACGCTTGAAAGTATAGAGATTTCTAAACAAAAAAAGGGTTGGCTGGACTTTGGCTAGGCGACAAAGGGAAAGAAACCCTATCAAAAATCTAAAGGAGTTCGGCACTACAAAAACTAAAGAATTGTTTAAAAAGTGGAAGAGAGCGATGACAAAAGACAGGAGTGGAGGTCGAAGCCCGGTGCGGAAAGCTTTTTGGTATAAACAGAAGCAACCAGGGGGAGGAGCGCTAGCCCGGCCAGTTGGCTTGGAAAGCTCCAGCTCGTACTCCAGAGGAACTCCGTACTGAATCCTAATCAGTGAGAGTTCCTCCGAAGTCAGAGAGCTGGGGATGGTATCTGGTACAAAGACCAGACGAGGTTCTTCTACAGAACTAAGGTTTTGGGGAGCTGGGGCGGACGAACTCCTAGAACTGCTAGAGGAGGAAGTGTTGGAGGATATTTTGAACCCTAAATACCTTGAAAAAAATAGAAAAAATAAGAAATAAGAAGTTCGTAGAAAATCGAATAGGTGGAATGCAACAGAAGAAAAATGGAAGAAGAACAGCAAGAGAAAAAACAAAGAGGGGAGTTCTAGAACTAACCTAGGCTGGTCCGAAGGATGCAGAGATGCAGAGATGGGGATGACTCGAAGAACGCCTAAGGCCGAAAAGGATGCTGAGGAAGGACGAAACTCTCAAGAAGAAGAAGGGCACCAACTGAACTCTCAGGCAAAGTGAAATCCCCGGAGGAGGGGAGCGGGTTTAAATAGGCAATAGGGCCCGACGCAGTAATGATTGCGGATCTCCTCTGGCCGGTCTGCACTCGCTGCGTATCCCACTCACCATAGCAGGTGGCTAAAAGCAGCTGACAACTGATAGAACCATTATTGTGCCATACCTAAAGCAACGCTTCGATGGGAATTCTGACAAAATCTTTTCAGATCGCCTTGATTTGAAAAGGCTCCAGCACCAGCGCGCCAAACACCAAAATATCTGGAAACAATCGAGTACGAAAATCGAGGGAGGCAACTTCGGCTGTGAAAATTTTTCTGTACTTTCTTCATTCGAAATTCGAACTCGAAAGTAGGGGGACTGGTGTTGGGTATAAAATACCCCCAGCCGAAGTTTGTAAAAGACCGACCCTTCCAGGGTTTTTTCGACTTCCGACTTTGTGCGGCATCTTTTTGAACTCCCTCGACCGTTCGAGCTTCCATAATGCCATCTGGGCTTCTCCGACAATGAGCTCCTCCATTCATCTATCGGGCTGCTCCAAACACTCTCTGAGCTTCACTACCAGCCGATTTTCTACAGTGATCGACTATTCTCCGAATTCCTTTCAGACTTCTTCCGACCACGGATGACCCTACTCCGAACATCTTTCGGACTTCGTCAATGTTCGAGCTTCTCTGACAGTGGGATTTCTACAGTAACCAGACTTCATCCAAGTTTCTACGACGGTCAACCACCTTCCGGATTCCATCCGAGCTCCTACAAGAATCAGATTTCAGCCGAATATCTACAGTGGATGGATCCCAGACGAATTTCGATAACGGAAGGGCTCCACCAGCCGGATCTCTACTCCAAACTTTTACTGTAAGTGATCTACTCCAAACTTCTACTGCAAGCAGTCTACTTCGGATTCCTACTGTAAGCGAATTCCATCCGAGCTTCTACTGTAAACGAATTCCTTCCGAACTCCTATTACAGGCGGACTTCAGCCGAGCTTCTTCAATAAGCGATCCCCATCCGGACTTCTACAAGAACCGAACTCCGTCTGAACTTCCATAGTGGATGGATTTCGGACAAACTTCTACAACAGACGGGCTCCAGCAGCTGGATTTCTAGAATGGCCGACCGCCTCCGGTGTCTGCCCTACCTCCCCAGCCATCAACCTTCAATAGCATCAGTCGGACTTCAATAACGCCAACCGAACTTTCACAGGATTCTCCAGACTCCTCCAGTAGGTGAACCTCCCCAATGCCATCCGAAGTCCACTGTCGGTCGACCCTCTGCCAGATTCCTCATGAAACTGGACTTTCCCAACAGAAAGTCCCCGTCCGAGCTTCTATAGCAGATGACTCTCGCCTGCAGCATCAGCGCTCTAGGCATCCGACAACAGTAGACCCATTAGCAACCTGAAAAACATCCGAGCTTCTCCTGAATTGATGAGACAGAGAGCCATTCTACTCCATCAGACATCCCAGTCGAGCTTCAACCGACAGATCCAAACTCTTTGGCAAGTCACGACAATGGTCACTACCCTACTCCACTCTCTGTAACGGATTCTGTGTGGCTCCACCACTCTCTGGCAAGTTGCGATAACGGATACCACTCCACTCTCCGTAAAAAACTCCACATGGCCCTGAATGGCCCCCTAACACCACTACTCTCTATAACAAACTCCGTGTGGCCCTGAATGGCACACTACCAGGCGGTTACAGATGTCGCTGTTAATTAGTTACGCTCTCCGTCTATAAAAAGGAACCCTCAGATACGTTCTTCTCTAAGTTCTAAACTCTATCTCAAAACTCTGTCAAAAATCCCATTTGAGTGCTCCATTTCTGTTGAAGCAGAGTACTAACTTGAGCATCGGAGGGTCTTGCCAGAGCACCCCCAACTCCGATTTAGACTTCCCTTGCAGGTTCCGACGGCAGCCGTGGTCATCTCAACTCTAGCTTCTCCGACGTTGGTGGAATTCTGCACCAACAAATACCAATTATCGAAGTTGGATCTTATAAATTAGTCACTATCAAATAGTGAATGGAGCAACGTATATGTAGCCATAACTGAAAGAAAAATACAAGATCTTTATGTTTATGAATTGATTAAGCCTAAAGACTTGGACTTTAGTCTAAAGGTTCTTTCACTATTTTAGTCGTATTGGTAGCCTCTATCTCCAATCCGAGAAATTACCTTAATTTCTTAGCGGATACTAGAATCCACACAGACTGCATACAAGCCCAAGGATAGCTCGATCAATCCATATGCATCTATGGATAGGTTCTCAACCAATTATTTCTTCAAATAATTTTTAGTAATTAATTCTACCCCAGATTTTATTTCAGCGGGCATTGGACCTCCACTAAAAGTTTCGGTTAGGTCCAACCATTAACATGAACCTACTCAGTATTTCTAACTAATGAATGATCAGGTCCGAGAATGGCTCGATTAATCCAACCATCATCAGATAGTACAATAGAGTCATCATATAATGAATGATAATTTCAATCAGAAATAATGGATCCATTATCATTCATCTTAATGGGAGGCTATGATGTAGTTATCCCCATAACTAGCTCATTTTATAGACCTAATAATTTAGAAAATTTAAAAATCAGTTTAGAGAAGAGATGAGAAGAGATCAACCAGTAAACCACAATCCTCTCACTGACTTCACTAAGTCATAGAATTGGATCAGGTTCGTACTAGTTGAAATGGCACCTAGATCAGTCACACTGATCAACCTTAATGGCATGGGTCAACTTGAATCACTTAACAGTCTAATTAAGATATAATTCATCAAATTGATCAAATAAGTGAGATCAGTGGGAGGGTCTGCTAAGCTTGCCTTAGACACCATCGAAATGGCCCGGTAAGCTGCTCCCAATTAAAAACCATCAGTGGAAATATTGAACTTACCTTAGATACCAATTGGTTAATTAGTTTTGATTTGACCAATCTAATGATTTGGATTCAACTACAGAGCCATAATCAAGGTCCATTTGGTCTAATCAAAGACATAGACTTAACTATCTACAACTATTGTATTGGTTCTAGAGAAATACTGATTTAATCTAATTCAATATTTGGTTAGATTTAATCAATTTCTCTAGTTAGTCCATTAACTCTTTGACTCTAACCTTAGGTCTAACCCAATTAAGAGGACTTGATTTGAGCTAACCCATGCTCCATGTTTTATGTAATATCATTAGATCTCAAATCATAATTCTAGATCTAATCAATTCAACACTTAATTCTCAATTAAGTTTTGCATCAACATGGTTAAGGTTATGGTTTGAAATAATTTTATCCTTTCATTTTATAAATAATTTATAATAAATTTTATGCAAAAATTTTTTATTCTAAAATTGGATCGACTCAATCACTATTGAGCCAGCTACACAAGGAGACTGGATCAACTCAGTTCAAAACTAGATCAGTTTAGTAATTGTGCGAGCACTTCTCAAAGAGTTTCAGATTTAAAAATTCTTGCATAACACTAAAATAAAATCAATCATAATATTTTTAGATCATATCTAAAATTTTTATGATTTGAGATTTTATTATATCATGATTAAAATAATTTTAATTATATAGATTAGATGTTTTATTTTTCATACAACTTTATATCACATACAACAAACCTCGGGTTTCAAGATCTAGAATTTTACAGAAAAGTAAGTTCTTCCTTTCACATTCTTCTTCATGGGATCTAATCACATGACATCCCTATATGTCATAAGATCACCCCATCGAATGAAAAGAAAGGGTTTTTAAATTCTTCTTGCTCCTATGATCGGACGGCCTAGTGATCAACCCAATCCAAGTACTTGCTAATCGGACTATCTAATCTAATCACATATTATATATGTATGAATTTAAATCTAATCTAAATTATATTAAATCTAATTATAATCTTAAATCATATCTAAATCAGATCATAAATATCACATACATGATATAAAATCAGAATTTATCAATGATTAGCTCAAACTAGGACAACCTTTTCACTGTAAGGGGTAAACCCTACAGCAGGATAATCTTATATCAGTTTATGTGATCAACCATTAATTAAATTTAGATTAAAATATCATATATCAAATTTAAATAAAATTAAAATTTAGATTTAATATGCACATAAATCATATCATAACGAATCTGGCTCTAATACCACTGTTGGGATGCGTAGGCGATTTCATGCATGTATTTTGAAATTTTTTTGAAAAAATTATAGCAGAAGATAACTAGATTAATTAAATTAATCTAATATATATATGATCTAATCATCAAATCAATCTACTCTAGGATCTATGACATGATATGTTGCATATAAAATTTAAAAAATACTGAAGATTAGAATCAGCATGCATGCATGTGAGCAGTAGATCACATCTACTTCTAATATGAGATTAGAACTCCATACCTGATCATGGATCGATGATCTCTACTACTAAGAGATATGGTGGAGAGGACCTTGCTGGTTTCTCACAGTCGCACACATGTCTAGCCTCTACGGACAGTCCATTTGAAGTTTCGATCTGATCGATCTTCTCGAGAGTGCTAGCTCATGCAAAGACCTTCTTCTTGATCGATCTGGATCCTTTCTTCAAATCTTTAGAACCTTTTCAGAGGTTGAATATGAACTTCTAGAGAAGATGAAGAGGTGAAAGAAAGATAGAGAAGAAAATAATTTTTTTCTAATTTATTCCCTCTTCCCAAACTCAAAGGATCAAAAATTTAAAATTCAAATTTTTGCACACACCCCAAGAGATAGGATCCTCCTCTCTATTTTTCACACTATGAACCATGCCCAAACTTCTACTACATGAAGAATTATCTTCTGATATCTTACACACATAAAAGAAACCACAAAAGCCCCTTTTATAGGTGTGTAAGGAGGTGGGGTGAAGAGTCCTAGTGATCCTGGACTCTTATAGGATTCTACTTCCATTCATAATTCTATATCCCAAAATATACCAAAAAAATATATGGATGCCCATTTTCATATTTTTTTATAATAAATAAATTCTCTAGTTGATCTCCCATAAAAAATATCCTCAAAATGTCACACGTATAATGAGAAAAAAATTTATTGGCATGGAGAGGTTGATCTGGATGAGAATAGATTCTCTTGATAATGAATATTTTGAAATTTAATTTTTGAACTTTTCTTTTATCAAAATCAAATTATATTGAGAGGTAAGATAGATAATGAAAAGGACTCTTTGGTGTGAAAAAATCTCATACAAAATAATTTTTTTGCATGGAGATATATGGCGTGCAATTTGGGTTGGCATAGGAAGAGGAGTCCTATTCCAATAAGGACTCTAAGTTTTCTTATTTGAAGCCAAACCAAATCACATCTGGTTTAGTCCAAATAAAATATATAAAACTTAATCTAATTAGATTCATAAATTTAATCAAATTTTAATCAAATTAAGAATTGATTGAACCAAAATCCTGATGAAATCAGGGATAATTCTCTCTTAGCGATTAGATCATCTCATAACATAATTGGGTCAAACCTAATTGATTCCAATTCAATTAGATTTTTTTAATCTTATTTGCTCAATCAAATTGAGCTAATCAGTAATCTAATTATTAATTAATTATTCATTAATTTACTAACACTTGATAAATTAATTTATTATAACTTTTGCATAAGGTTAATCATCAATCGAATTGACGATTAAGTCCTTGAACGATTCTCAATCGTTGATCAGCCATGTGATTAGTCAGAAATTTTTTTTGAATGTGACCCCATAGGTTCGAACCTAAGTCAGTAGTATAGGAATACCTTCCTAAACCAATCGATGTAACCATCTAGCAATGATGACCTAATGTCCGGATAGGTCGAATGATGGTGAAGCAACTTCAAGAACCTATTGGCGTATGGTTACCGTATAATTCATCTCTTTGATCCTAATGCTCGAGGATGACCAAGGATTTAACTATCAATCCCAGATAAGTCATCCACATTGGATTGCAATCTTTTTCAAATCTATCACATGGATTATCTGGACCCAGATTTTGCTAAATTGAAATACACTGATGCATATCTTTTACTAATTTGGAGGGGTCAATCCCATCTTGACTCATGCACCGACTTGATAAGTACTTGACATATCCAAAAATCTTTCATCATTAAATTAGAAACTCAGTTAGTTCGATATTAAAGTACAGTGAGTTGCTTGTAAGTCATCATGGTGATCTCAGATCAAAGGAACACTTATATCCATACCCTTTGCGAGCTACTCTTGACAGTAGAGTGCTCTGTAGTTGGTCACGTTTCATGATGATGTACTCCTACATCTCACCTACATGCCATACCAGTGTCTCCACACCATTTGGTTACAAAGACAACCAACGTATATGGCACACAATGACTTACTCTTGATATCGCTATCATCCTAGTAATAGCATATCACTTGATCGCAAACCAATTTAAGAACTACGTGATAAATCTTTTTTTATCAATCAAAGTAGTCCTAAGAACATCATCATAACATAGGAGTTCGTTAGAAGATGTATCTTTATGATAAAAAGTATCAAATAACTTTTATTATTTATCAATTTATATATTTTATAATTAGCACAATCGTCACACGATTAGCTTTAGGACATAATTTTCAATCCTTGACATCAATAGGTTGATCGAGACCAATCACAATAACTAGCATAAGAACTTGGGATTAGATCTCAGTTTTAAGAAATTGACTTTTGTCCTTAATTAGGATCACCTTCTGAAGGCACGTTTGATTTGCTCATGATTGAAACTAATCTAACGATTTTTTTCTTTTTTCAATTAGGTTCTAGATTTCAATTTGAGTGCACACTTATGCAATTCTATGCAAGATCTAGAGGAAGTTAGAGAGTTGAGAGAAGGTGAGATTACTCTCCAAGTTGGCAATGGGGCAAGAGTTGCTACTGTAGCTGTCAGGACCTACTCTTTGTGATTATCATCAAGATTTAGTTTAATATTAAAGGATTGTTATTATATATCTGTACTCAATAAAAATTTGATTTTTGTATCTATGCTGGCACAGGATAATTACAACTTCTATTTTAATAAAGACTTGTGCATAATTTATTTTGAAAATAGATGTGTTGCATGTGCCAATTTCATAGATGGTCTTTATCATTTGCATGTGGATGCAAGTGTTAACGTTAATGAGCAAATAGTGAATATCATAGGATCTAAGAGATCTAAAGATAGGATTAGTCAGAAATATCTGTGGTACCTTAGGTTAGGTCATATCGGAGAGGATAGACTTAACAAATTGGAGAAAAATGAGCTTTTCAGACCATTGACTTTTGATTCTTATCCAGTTTGTGTGTTTTGCCTTCAAAAAAGGATGACTAAGTTATCCTTTATAGGATGAGGAGAAAGGATCACTGAGATATAGCCCTGGTGCATACTGATGTGTGCGGTCCATTCGATATACAAATTAGGGGTGGCTATCTCTACTTCATAACCTCTACCATTGATTACTCACAATATGGATTTGTATATTTGATGCATCATAAGTTTGAGGCTTTTGAAAAGTTCAAAGAGTTCAGATATGAAGTGGAGAAATAAATCGAAAAGCCCATAAAAGTTCTTCGATCAGATCAAGGAGGGGAATACTTTAGTAGAAAATTTTAGATCTATCTTAAGAATAATGATATAGTCTCATAATGGACACCTCCAGGGATGCCTCAACTCAACGGGATATCCAAAAGGAAAAATCGGATCCTATTGGATATGGTTTGGTCCATAATGAGCTTCACAGGTCTTTTCATTTTTCTGTAGGAACATGCATTACTTTTTGTGATTCACCTTTTGAATAAGATTCTCTCTAAATCCGTTCCTACCACATCATATGAGTTATGGTATAATAAGAAGCCAACTCTTGATTATCTCAACATTTGAGGATGTCCGGTTCATGTCAAGTGATAGCAGGCAGACAAGTTAGAGGCTAGATCAATTAGGGCTCATTTTATAGGGTATCTTAAGAAATTTATGAGATACTATTTTTATCTTTCTGAGGAATACAATGTGATTGTGAGCTATCATATCATCTTTTTGAAAAAGAAGTTTATCCAAGATGGAGGCAGTGGGAGAAAGATTAAACTCAAAAAAAAAGTTTCTGAAGAGCATCGAGTCCAAGAACTTGAATCTAGTTATGAGCCAGTAGATGTGGTACCTCTTCTACCTTGAAGATTAAGTAGGATCTCCTATCTTTTTGAAAGGTACTTAGGTATACTTATAGAGAATTTAGAGAAAGTATTCTTGGTGAGAGATAGAAATATTAGGAATGATCTCAAGACCTACAATGAAGCGATGTTAGATGTAGACTTCAAGAAATGAAAGGAAGCGATGAAGTCAGAAAGTAACTCCATGCATTTTAACCAGGTTTGGACATTAGGAGATCTACCTAAAGGTATTGTACCTATTGGGTGTAAATGACTCTATACAAAAAAAATTAGATCAGATGGTAAGGTAGAGACCTATAAGGCATGGCTGGTAGCAAATGATTATAGTCAATGCGAAGGCATTGACTATTAGAAAATTTTTTCATCAATGACCATACTGAAATCCATCCAGACTCTACTTACTGTTGCAGCTTACTACGATTACGAAATCTGACAGATGGATGTAAAAATTATCTTCCTAAATGAAAATCTTGAAAAAGATATCTATATGGAGCAGTCTATGGATTTCATATTTGGTGATAGTGATCACAGGATTTGTAAGCTGCAAAGATCCATTTATGGACTTAAGCAAGCATCTCAAAATTAGAATACTCGCTTTAATGATATAATCAAATTATTTGATTTCATCAGA
This sequence comes from Elaeis guineensis, assembly GCF_000442705.2. Lineage (NCBI taxonomy): Eukaryota > Viridiplantae > Streptophyta > Magnoliopsida > Arecales > Arecaceae > Elaeis > Elaeis guineensis. The sequence continues at coordinate 11,542,150 of NC_026006.2, read as the reverse complement.
AATGAGGAGCTATATGTGTACAAAAGGTCAGTGGTAGCACTATCACATTCTTCATATTATACGTGAATGACCTCTTCCTAATTGAAAATGATATTTTCATACTGAAATCGGTCAAAGTATGATTATCAAAAGAATTCTCTATGAAAGACCAAGAAGAAGCTTCCTACATTTTTGATATAAAGATTTATAGAAATAGATCTAAGAGAATAATAGGATTTTCTTAAAAAATATACATAGAAGAGGTGCTGAAGAGGTTCAGCATCAAAAACTTCAAGAGAGATCTTTTGCCCCTTAGGTATGGTGTTTATCACTCAAAGAAGATGTCTTGACACACCTGAGAAGATTCAATGCATGAGTAAGATCCCTTATGCTTTGGCTATTGGAAGCCTCATATATGTCATGTTATGTACACGACCTGATATAGCTCTTGCCATGAGTATCACAAATAGATATCAGTCAAATCCAGATAAAGAGTACTAGATTATAATTAAGAACATTCTTAAGTACTTAAGAAGGACTAAAGATTTTTTTTTGATCTTTGATGGAGGATCAGAGCTGAAAGTAGAAAGATACATCGATTCAGACTTTATGTCTGATGTCGATAATAAAAAATCTATATCAAAGTGTATTTTTGTATATAATGATGTATCAATTAGTTGGAAGAGTTTCAAACAACCAGTCATTATAGATTCGACCATAGAAGTTGAGTACATCACCACCTCTGAAGTTACTATGGAAGAATAATGGTATAAGAAGTTTGTTATAGAGCTAGTTGTGATGTCATTAGATGTCATTGCACTACACTGCATAACAACGGTGCCATAGCCCTCGCTAAGGAGTCCACATCATACGCAACTACCTCGAGAAAAAATTCATCGAGATGTAGAGAGTCAACTCTGTGCAGAATGTGGCGGGTCCACTGACCAAGCGTCTTAGCCAACAAAAGATCGAAGATCACCTTGAGAAGATGGGCTTAGGTATATGGCCCATTGATTTTAGGTCAAATGGAAGTTTGTTAGATGTGTGCCCTAGAAAGCCAATTGTTAGCTGATAAATTTATATTTTCAAAGCTTGTATTTGTACTTATAAAATTTTATTATTAATAAAGTACTTTTTATTTTCAATCATATTTATGTGTTCATGATTTATCCTAGAAATTAATAAAGATGATTTTGTATATTCTTAAGGTGTTGAGAATTTGAAACATACATTATTAGTGGTTAGCTTTTAAATGCTTTCGATCAAAGGATCGTTATAGAAGATAATGATCAATCCATTTAAGATCGATGCACAGATCACCTTCTTTTTGAATAGATGAGTCTCGAGTTTGTGATGTAGGGACACTAGGTTGAGAGTGCAGGTGATTGTTAAAGAATAACTTACACTAAGCGTAACCAATATGAAAAACTACTTAGATGTCTACTCACTCGTTAGTGGTCTTTTTGATGCTGTAGTTGTATGACTAGTCCTTTGACCTATGGTGCATTATCTATTCACAGTGAGGATACTGAGTTTGACTGTACATTTTTTTGATCCCTAGTCATTTAGGTCCTTGCTATGTATGTTGGCTACAATACGTTCAGATTCATTGTTAGAAGTAGGATGCACCTATATCGAATCTATCAATCTTAATAGAAAAGAAAAAGTCTTATACGATTAATGAGACTAAGTTCAGAAAGTCTTTGGCTAAAGCAAGTGTGAATGATGGAAGAGAGTTTCTATGAGATTCACAGATAAATTCAAGTCGAGCCAATCTTGCATATAGCTGATGATGGGATTTGATGAGTTCTCCATGACCTCCATCAAGTCAGAACTCATGATAGAAAGATTGAATCATACGATAACTATACCTAAAAGTTTATATTTTTATTCTATAAGATTGCTACTACATACTGCTAGGTGTCACTGATGGATTGTGAGACTCGTCGAGCACTGTCTTGATGATCAATGATCCTCGAAAGATAGAATTAGAATTATTTCAATCTATCGAAAAGAGTTTTGATAATATTATAATAGAGATTATAGTATATCTCACTACCAAATAGAATAGAATCTACAGGATCACACACAAAAGGAGTTCTTGTCTGATCAGATGGCTTATGAACGATTATGAATCGTTAATGGATAAAATTGTCAATGTGATTGATGATTAACCTTATACAAAAGTTGGAATAAAATAATTCACTAAAGATTAGTAAATTTTAAGAGGATTAATTAGCAATTGGATTGCTAATTGGCTCAATTTGATTAAGCAAAGAGGTTTGGATCAAGTCTAATTGAATTGGATTTAGTTTGACTTGAATCGGATTTGACCCGATTGTAAAAGAGATTAGTTCTTGATTTGGTCAGAACATGGATTCAATTATATCTTGATTTGATTAAGATTTGATTTAGGTAATTAGGTGTCTAATTGGATTAGGTTTATCTATTTATTTGGGCCTAACCGGATGTGATTTGGTTAAGGATCAAATAAGGAAACTTAGAGTCCAGATGAGAATGGAATCTTCCTCCCTTTGCGCCACCCTTCCTGGATGTCGAATTTTCTTCATGCAAGAAAGGTTTTTGCGTGAGATTATTTCACACCTTCACCCCTTCATGCATGCCTCCTTATTCATGCTAACACCCTCTTCTCATCGCCCCACATGGTAAGATAAGAAAATTTTAAATTTGATTTAAAACTATCCTTATCAAGAAGAGGTTGTTTCCATCTTAACCAAACTCTATTTGACGCCTACCTTAAAATGAGAATTTTTTGGCATTGGAATGAGATCCCTTTTCATCGTGAGAAAGACTCCACGAGTTTGTTAGTGTGAAAAGAGTTGGGGCGTGGGTTCTAAGGGGCTTGGGCTACTTCTTGGCATGTAGAAAAAACCCTAGGGTTTCTAAGATTTGTGTGTTGGGTTTAGGAAGAAACAAAAAGAGAGAAAAGAGTTTTTCTTTTTCCATCTTCTTCCACCATGTCTTGTTCCTCCTAGAAGCCTTCTTCTTGATCTCTGAAAGAGTTTGAGAGATTTAAAGAAGACAATGAATCAGCCATCAAGAGGAAAGTCTGCAAGGGAGCTAGCACCTCAGTGACTTGGACAACCTCTAATCGGACAATGGATCTCATATAGATACCTGTGGAGGTCGGATGATTGTGCAGCTCGAGAAATCTCATCAAATCCATGGATCATTAGTTGTAGTATATTTTGACCTGCGTAAAGGTGAGATCTGATCTCAACTCGCATGATCTGCTAGTAGATGTGATCTACACTACATAGATATGATCTATGATTTATTTTTCAAATTGCATGCATGTCATAAGATCCATGATTAGATAGTTTCCAAATCTGATATGATGCAAATTAGATTAAAAGGTTTAATTTAGATCTATTCTACTGCATACTTGCTCGAAAAATTTTTGAACTACATGCATGAGACTACTGTATTCTAATATTTTTCCCCCACCAAAGATCACAATCGTTGGCTGCCCATTTTCCTTCATTTCTTCATATTATGCCGGTGGTTTAGCCTTGCTTTAACCATAAAAAATTGGATTAATTCCCATCAAAGATCGGATAAACCCTCTAATCATCTTTTCCTTAATCTCTCATAGTTGCTAAAGCTTGGATTTTAGCTAAGTAGTGCCAAATTTTTTTTTTGAAAAATCTGATTGTATTTCCCATGTTTTCTTCCATGAATTGTCCTTAATTTTCATCAATGATTGTCACTATTGATCACTGGACTGATGACTCTTGGCTGTCTCATCATGGTCTTCCCTTTCGGTCATGGGTGCCGCCAATTGGGGGGGATCTCCCCTACCTCAAGAACAAGAGGATAAAGAGTCCCCTATTCCATTAAAGAAGTGAAGAAGAAGAAGAAGAAAAAAAAAAAAAGAGAAAAAGAAAAAGGAAATAGAAGAAAAAAGAAAAGAAAAGAAGAGAGATAGACTCTCTCCTTCCTCTCTCCCATTTCTCTCCATCGGCTTCCACTCTCTCTCATCTTTTTCTCTCTCTACTTTCTATCTCTATGATATTCTCTCTCTAGACCATTTCTCTCTCTCTCTTTATGTGTTTATCTCTCTAAGATTGTCCAGTAAAAAAATTATTTTCAATGATTCTAATCTGATATTAACAAAGAGAGTTATGATCTTCGATCGCTTGGTAACATATCGATACTCATCTTGATCACATTCGGATATCATTAGATTTGATTAACTATGATTTTTATTAAACCATATATATTAATTTGATCATGATTTGATTAAATCACCTTGATTAGATCGATCAGATTGTCGGACAGTGTCATCTGATTAATCCTATTCCAACTTGTTAATTTCTCTCTTCTCTGATATTCTCTCTACATGATTTATAAATTTGGTGAACCTAACCTATTATTTTGAATCTGAGTTGATTCCAATAGGAGATTTAGAATCATTTTGTCAGTCAAACAGTATGCCCATACCATCTTAGCCTTTATTGAACATCACAAAATCTGGTCCTTATTGATCTATGTTGAACCATCTGTTCCTATTCTAATAATGATCTAATAAAATTATCTTGATTGGATCAATTGATTTATCAGATAGTATCACTTTTGGTAGCCTTGTGAGAGTGTCAGAACTTGAGATTTTTATTAGTTGTTGCTTAAGACTGATAAAAGAATATCTTTCAAAAATAAGTTCTGAAAAATCTCCTTAAGGTTAATCGATTAGTTCATTTAGTGTTCTGTGAAAGATAAACAATGAACCATCATCAATAGATATTTCATAATTATTTGGAAAGCAAATAACTAGTCTTTGAATTATACATAATTTATGAAACTATATTTTGAACAAAAAGCGATTAGAAAATTTGAGATTTTTAAAATATCATGATTTATTGATTTATTATGAGATATGTATATGTTCAATAGAATTATGATATCTATATGTTATATTTTTTTTTTTGATGAAAAGAGTTAGGAAAAATCTAACCCATGAAGTATTATATTATATAAAATATATGAAAGTCTGGTTGTTGTGTGCATTGTGGGTTACAGAACTCAAACCTAACCCATATGCAGATATGTATGAGGATCCCTAAAGCAGGTTATAGGTTTATATATTTTTTAATTATAGGTGAATATTTTGGTGAAACCATAAGATCCTACCAGAGTTACTGGACACTTGATCAGTTAACCTGTGAATCTCATGTTTTCCATCAGTGTTGAACGATTGTTTTGTTGGAATTTTCATGTCAAGGTATGCATGTATGTTTCAATTTTTTTTTTCTAAATAACATAGTAGAATAGAAGATTAAAATATTTTTTAATCTAAATCATACATGCATAAAATATAGAACATAAGGATCTACTTCATATGCTGAAATTGAACACATACTGAATTTTATGCTGAAATTAAATATATGATCGAATCACATACCTGTTTCATAATTTTTTTCTTCAAATCTAGATCTGAAAGAGAGTAAGTTCTCTCTTAGCTGTGTAAGTGCCCGACCTTTATGGGTATCCACTCAGGATCAGTCTACAATAGCCCTTTTTGATGTTGATCTTTCTTCTCCAAGAACAATCACCTTGTGAATCTGAATGAAGTCTAGATCACGATCAACTATTTGATCTTTTTCTTGATTTTTATTTTCTCTTCTTTTCTTGATCAATTTTTTTTGATTATGAAGCAACCAAGGTCTGAAAATCAGCAAGTAAGAAGGGATGCCCAAACACCTTTTAGGTGTGGAGATGGAAGATGCCCAAGCTCCTTTGGGTGTTGGAACCAAAGGGAGAAGAGAGGGAGGCATGGGGGGATCTTAGGAGGCATGAGAGCTACTACAAATCTAATCATAAGGGCATTAGAAAAGGCCTCTTTAAATAGATAAAAGGTTTGAATACAATTCAAAATCAAATAGCTCCTTAATACAAGTCCTACTTACATTAGGAATCCTTATAGCCTTAGATATTTGACCCCCTTTAGGAGATTTATAAGGTGCCAACTATTGGAGGCTTTTCACCTATTTTTTCACATGCCACATAGGGCTTAGGGGATGCCTCATGCTGGTCCTTCATGCCTTTTTTAAGTGTGCACGTCCAGCTTGATCAAATCAAGTGGCATCCCATGTAAACAATCAAGAAAATTGATTAAAGATTTGAACCCTTAATGTATTTGATCCAAAATCTTAGGCACCCAATAATTGGAGCCCAATGAATCTAATTTATTTAGACTATTAGTAGGTAATTAACTCAAATTAATCTTATCAAATAAGTAATTAAAGGGCAAAGAGAAAATTGGGTTCAACCATGTGTTAACAAGATTATCCTGATCTAATGAGATTTCTCTAAATCTAATTGAGACTTCATAAGCCCAATTACTTATTCCAGATCTAATTTTTTTGTTGTGTGATCCCATAGATTAAATTCTATCTAGTAGTAAGATATACCATGATCTCTATCATAGTATCATTAAAACTCTTTTTAATGGATTAGAATGATTCCACTCTAACTTATCAAGGATTGTCGATTCTAAGTAACCCTAGTGAGCTCTTACAATCCAGCAGTGATACCTAGTAATATGTAGTGACAACCTACTAGAACTGAAAAAAGAACCTCAAGGTATAATTTACATATGATTCAGTCTTTCTATTGTGAGTCCCGACTAGATGGCAGGTCATGGATAAATCATCAAACCTCATCATCAGTCATATGATAGATTTGATTAGCTCAAGTCCAATTGTGAACTTTATAGAAACTCTTTTCCATCAATCACACTACTGTGGTCACAGACTCTTGGACTTAGCCTCTCAAAATTTATAGGACTACTGCTCTTTATCAAGATCAATAGATTCTATCTAAATGCATACCCTACTGCTACAGTGGACCAACAGTCATCAATATCTACTACAAGATCTCATCGAAGTTATATTTATATGTCAGTCAAACTCCAATAGCCTCATTACAAGCAATCACACCATTATAGGTCAAAAGATCATTCACATAACTACAGCATCGAGATGATCACTGATGATTGATTAGAAATTGAAGCAATCTCTCATATGGTCACTTTCAGTACTAGTTATTCTCTAACAACTACCTGCACTCATTGCTCAGTGTCTCTATACTATAGACCAAAGACTCATCTACTTCGAAGGAAGTGATCTTTATGTTGATCTATCTAGATTGATGCCTGTCCTAATGGTGATACTATGATTGAAAATATTTAAGAATTTTATACATACCTCTAAGTCTCAATACCTTGAGAATATATATCGAAGTATTAATTCCATAGATGATTCAAGGACACATCACTCTTGAATGAAAATTAAACTTGCCCTTTTATTGATCCAATCAATATTTTAAGTATAAAATTATACTCTAGATTTATGACAATGTGTCAGCTATATTGGCATCTAGAACATACATCTAACGATCTTTCACTTGGACTAAAGCCAATTGGCCACTAATCTAAGTCTCATCTTTTCAAGGTGGACTTTAACTTTGGCTGGCTCAATTACTTTGTTAGCAGGTCTTTCACGTTATCTATGAATTTTATTCTTCATACCTTGACATATTTTTTTTTAGATAGTCGCAAATGATATGGAACCACCATTCAATGTGTTTTGATATCTGATAAGATCTCAGCTCCTTAGCAAGTGCCATGGCTCCATTATTGTCACAATAAAGTAGTATGGCATCCGATGTCATAATCCCATGCTCTGTGATGAACTTCTTGAATCGAAAGCCCTCCTTTACAGCATCCAAAGCAGCAATATATTTAGCTTTAGTGATCGAATCCATTATGATGGGTTGCTTGAAACTCTTCTAGCTGACTGCACCATCATTATCTGCGAACACATATCTTGACTTAGATTTTTTATCATTAGGATTAGAGATGAAGTCTGAATCAGTATACCCTTTGACTTGTAACTCAGAACTTTCTCCAAAGACCAAGAACAAATCCTTAGTTCTTCTCAAGTATTTAAGGATGTTCTTCACCACTATCTAGTGCTCCTCATTTGGATTCAACTGATATCTACTCGTGACACTCATAGCAAGGATAATACCAAGTTGAGTACACAGCATGGCATACATGAGGCTGAAGGAGGAAAATCGCTTTTCCTCATAGGATATTCTAGATTTCACCAAATTTGGGGCAGAATAAATTTAAAATATTTTTATCCTACATGTATTTCAGATCTAAATCTCAAGATCTAATCTTATTATCAGATATTTTAAATCTAAAATTAAATTTAAAACTATGATAAAAGAAGAAATACCTCAAGGGTAATCTGATTACCCTGTAGATGATCTCTGCACAGCCCGAGGTTCTGTTGTAGCCATGCAAGCGCCTGGCCTCTACTAGTATCCACTCAAGTAGGACTTGGAATATCTTCTCCTCATAAATCTATGCTCTAAAAATTAGATCTAAATCTGATTAGAAAGATCATCAAAAGTCTTCCTGAAGTTGGAGCAGCAGTCTGTCGAAGAAGTCCTGCAGCCTTCTGTTCCAGGCATCACCACGCCTTGGATCTTTGCCAGATGGATGTCCAACTCTTTGGACGTGAAGAGGGGAGGAAGGAGAGTAGGGAAGATATAGAGAAGAAAGGAGGGGGTAGCAGCTATTGGGTTTTGTGCATAAAACAACTTCTACCTCGAAATCCTAGGTGCAGCAGGGTTTATATAGACCCTGTATGTTGCGCAGTGCCACATCATTCAACCAATCAAAAAATTATAATAAATTCTGAAAAAAATTTAATTGGTGGAGTGATATCATCTGATCATATCAGATAAGAACCCCACCTTATCTCCAAAAGATGGCACCAACATTGGATAAGCACAAATAGAGGTGGCACCCAAGAGTTTAAATTGATCCAGACTCTCCAATCCTTATCCACTTGGGGTGCCAACTTTAATCCAATTGGGCTCACACCATAATCTGATTATGGCACCCAATTTGATGTGGCTTGGCTTGTGGACACTCCATAAAAATTCTCCAATGAGCCCTCTTTAGTTTAAGACCTACATGTCAACTTTTGACAGATGTCCTAAAATGAAATTGGTAGGTGTTAGGAATTAGTAGGTGTTGTCTTAAATTCATCTCATAAATTAAGACAAGCTTTTTCTAAGCTGGACAAGCTTCATTTAGACTGAAAAAAATCTTTCTAAGGTTCTCTGGATGAGTCAAATCATATTTGGCTCAGTAGAGACAGAAAAGATTACACGAGGAGAAAGTTAGGCTCAATCGTGTGCTAGCACGATTTCCTTGAACCTAATTGGATCTTATCCAAATCAATTGGGTTAGCCCAATTGATGACATCTAGATCCTAACCCTTATTTGTGAGACCTAGTTAGGTTCAATTCTATATGATAATGAGATATATCATGATCTCATCATCGACATCATTGAAACTCCTTTCGATGGATCAGAACTCTTCTGATTTAGACAATTAGAATGATCGATCATCAATATCATTCTAATTGCTCCCAAAATCCACCAGTGACACCTAGCAGTATATGGTGGTAACCCATCAGAATTGAAGATGAACCTCTCGGTATTGCTACCTGTGTGATTGAGTTCCTCTATCATGAGTCCCGACTGAATTAGGGTTAAGATGAACTTGTCAAACCCAACATCAGTCATATGAGTTAATCGATCGATCTGAGTCCGATGTGAAATCATAATGAAAAACTCTTTTTCATTATTTCACCTACCATGGCCATGGGCTTAAGAACTCGATCTTTCAATTATCATAGGTGTTGGGTATAAAATACCCACAGCCGAAACCCTCAACGGAATCGGAACAGCTCCGCTCGGACTCCTACGGGAGTCGGGCTCCGCCGCGACATCAGGACAGCTCCGCCCGGACTCCTACGGGAGCCGGGCTCCACCGCGACTACAGAACAGCTCCGCCCGGACTCCTACGGGAGCCGGGCTCCGCCGCGACTACAGAACAGCTCCGCCCGGACTCCTACGGGAGCCGGGCTCCGTCGCGACATCAGAACAGCTCCGTCCGGACTCCTACGGGAGCCGGGCTCCACCTCCGACATCAGCTACAGAGCAGCTCCGCCCGAACTCCTACGGGAGCCAGGCTCCGCCTTCGACATCGACTACAGCACAGCTCCGCCCGGACTCCTACGGGAGCCAGGCTCCGCTCTCAGTATCAACTGCTGGTAAGCTCCGTCCGAACTCCTACGGGAACCGGACTTCACCTCTAACTTTGACTGCTGATAAGCTCCGTCCGGACTCCTACGGGAACCGGACTTCACCTCTAACTTTGATTGCAGAGGACTCCGTCCGGACTCCTACGGGAGCCGGGTTCTGCCCGCAACTTCAGCTCCGAGAGGGCTCCGCCCGAACTCCTACGAGAGCCGGGCTCCGCCTTCGACATCAGCTACAGAGCAGCTCCGCCCGGGCTCCTACGGGAGCCGGGCTCCGCTTCCGACATCAGCTGCAGCACAGCTCCGCCTGGACTCCTATGGGAGCCGGGCTCTGCCTCCGACATCCCCTGCAGCGCAGCTCCGCCCGGGCTCCCACGGAGGTCAGACTCCGCCCACGACCCCGGCCGCCAGGAGGACCTCTCCCGGACCTCTAAAGAGGCCGGGCTCTGACCGTCGCCGAGCCTCAATCAACAGATCCGCGCCCCCTGGCAGGCCACCAAAACGGCCACGACCCTGCTCCACTTCCCGTGACGGATTCCATGCAACTCCATCATTCCCTGACAAGCCGCAGTAACCGTCGCCGCCCTGCCCCCACTTCCTGTGGCGGATTCCGCACAGCTCCACTACCCCCTGGCAGGCCACGATAACAGCCACGAACCTGCTCCACCTCCTGCGATGGATACCGGGCGATTCTCCCATCCACTGGCAAGTCACGACAACGGGCGCTGCTCCACTCCCTGCAACTGATTCCACGTGGCGAGCTGCGGTGATGGCCACGATTCCGCTCCACTACCTCTCGCAATAAATTCCCCTGACCACGGGCGGCCCACTACCAGACAGTTACAGGTGTTGCCATCAATCCATTGCCCCCTCTGTCTATAAAAGGGGGACTCAGATACGTTATTCTTTAAGCTCATTCTCTTATCTTAAAACTCTGCTAAATTTTTCGTTCGAGCACTCCATTCTTGTTGAGGCAGAGAACTGACTTGAGCGTCGGAGGGTCTTGCCGGAGCAACCCCACCTCCGATTTAGACTTCCCTTGCAGGTCCCGGTGGCGACCGCGGCTTCCCCGACTCCAGCTTCTCCGGCGCAAGCAGATTTTTGCACCAATAGGATTGGCACTAGAGGAAGGGCCCGTGTCTTCGCAGCACCCTTGTTCTTAAAGGAGTGTTCAACGGAGCCGCCTCCGACCGTTTCTCCGTCACCCGCTCCTAATCTTCCCCCGCGAGATCGACACTCGATGCCTCCGCGCAAGGCATCCACCCGGCGGTCCACGACCTCCGTGGCCAGATCTCAGGCTCCGGCCTCCCCTCCCATTTCTCAGCCTCCTCCTCCTCCCCCTCCGGCGGCGGCGGTCGGCGCGGAGCAGTTTGACTTGCTGGCGCAGCAGGTCAAAGGCCTCATCGAAGCCGTGCAAGCAATGCAGCAGCAGCAACCACAGGCGTCGGCGCATCTGGAGGGGGCATCTCCGGAATGCCAGAACCCGGCGGTGGGGCGGGCCAGCCGCCCCGTCCTGCCCGGGAAGGCGAATCCGAGGGTAGAGAGCCCTCAATCGGATCACGACTCCACTCCTGGAAGATCCCTGCCCCCGTTCTACCAAAGGACCCTCGAGACTCGAAGTCGAGAGGATTTCCTGGACTGGAGGCTCCAGGAGATGAATCAGTGGATCGAAGAACTCTGCCACGCGCCTCCCACTTATGGTGAGGATATTTGCACTGACCCTCCCTTCTCCCAAATGATTATGCAGGAATCGATCCCGTCGAACTTCAAGCTTCCCCAGTTCGAAAGCTACGACGGGACGTCGGACCCGGTTGATCATCTGGAGGCCTTCCGAACGATGATGCTGCTTCACGGTGCTCCTGACGCCATCTTGTGCCGGGCTTTCCCGTCTACCTTGAAGGGAGCAGCGAGGAACTGGTACTCGGCTCTGAAGTTGGGTACCATTTTTTCCTTCGATCAAATGAGCCACCAATTTGTGGCCCATTTTGTCAGCAGTCGGCGTCTCCGGAAGGGTTTGGAGTCCCTCATCAACATCAAGCAGAGGGAAGGGGAGTCCATACGGGCCTACGTCAACCGCTTCAACATCGCGGCATTGGAGGTCCGGAACTTGGACCAGTCGGTTGCCATGGCCGCCCTGAAAGGTGGCCTTCAGAAGAATGATCTTTTGTACTCCCTGGAAAAGAAGTACCCCAGGGATTTTGCCGATTTACTGGCTCGGGCTGAAGGATATGCCCGAGCGGAAGAGGCCTTCAAAATGAAGGACGAAGAGACAGCAAGGGAGCGTCAGGCGGGAGATTCGAGTAAGCCCGCAGTTGAGAAGAGGCCAAAGGAAACCCGGCCTCGCTCCCGATCCCCTCCTGGACATAAGCGCGCCCATACTCCGCCCCGGGCACGCAGGCAGAGAAGCCCGGACAGTAGGTTTCGGCGGGGTTCCCCACCAGGGAAATTTCGTAACTACGCCTCCCTCAACACCTCGAAGGCCCAGGTACTGATGGAGGTCAGGGAGCAGCTCCCTAGGCCGGAGAGGATGCGCACACACCCTGGGAAGCGCAACCCCAACAAGTTCTGCCTCTACCACCGCAACCACGGCCACGACACGGAGGAATGCATCCAGCTCCAGGACGAGATCGAGGAGCTCATTCGACGAGGTCGACTCGACAGATTCATCCACCACAGGCCTGAGGGTAGGGGAGACCGGCCAAGAGCCCTCCCACCGCCTGAACCGCAGAAAAGGGAGGAGCAACCCGGGGACCGACCTCCCATCGGGACCATCGACTCCATCACCGGAGGGCCTCAAGGAGGAGCGGGAAAACTGTAAATGTATCACTTACTATTTCGCCTTGAATCTACTTTTCTTTCTGCCTAACGTGCCCCTCCCACCTAGCGTGGATGTATTATGACTAGATCTGATCCCTCCAAAAATGCAGCCCTGCCAGGAACAGGAGGAGAACCTCATCCTGGCATGAGCAAAGTCAAAGGCCCGGTTCTTTTAGACCGGATGGGGGGAGAGGCCTTACAACGTCCTAATGTGCCCCCACAGCCCTGTTAGGGACAGGAGGAAAACCTCGCCCTAACTTGAGCAAAGTCAAAGGCCCGGTTCTTTTAGACCGGATGGGGGGAGAGGCCTTACAACGCCCTAATGTGCCCCCACAGCCTTGTTAGGGACAGGAGGAAAACCTCGCCCTAACTTGAGCAAAGTCAAAGGTCCGGTTCTTTTAGACCAGATGGGGGGAGAGGCCTTACAACGCCCTAATGTGCGCCCACAGCCCTGTTAGGGACAGGAGGAAAACCTCGCCCTAACTTGAGCAAAGTCAAAGGCCCAGTTCTTTTAGACCGGATGGGGGGAGATGCCTTGCAACGCCCTAATATGCCCCCACAGCCATGTCAGGAACAGGAGGAGAACCTCGTCCTGACATGAGCAAAGTCGAAGGCCCGGTTCTTTTAGACCGGAGGGGAGAGGCCTTACAGCACCCTAACATGCCCCCACAAGCAAAGCTAGTAAGGGGAGGAGAACCTCGCGCCGGCTCGAGCAAAATGGAAGGTCCGGACTCCTACGGGAGCCGGGTTCCATCGCCAAGGAAGACTTCGCCCGGACTCCTACGGGAGCCGGGTTCCGCCGCCAAGGAAGACCTCACCCGGACTCCTACGGGAGCCAGGTTCCGTCGCCAAGAAAGACCTCACCCGGACTCCTACGGGAGCCGGGTTCCGTCGTCAAGGAAGACTTCGCCCGGACTCCTACGGGAGCCGGGTTCCGCCGCCAAGGAAGACCTCACCCGGACTCCTACGAGAGCTGGGTTCCACCGCCAAGGAAGACTTCACCCGGACTCCTACAGGAGCCGGGTTCCGCCGCCAAGGAAGACCTCACCCGGACTCCTACGGGAGCCGGGTTCCGTCGCCAAGGAAGACTTCGCCCGGACTCCTACGGGAGTCGGGTTCCGCCGCCAAGGAAGACCTCACCCGGACTCCTACGGGAGCCGGGTTCCGCCGCCAAGGAAGACTTCACCCGGACTCCTACGGGAGCCGGGTTCCGCCGCCAAGGAAGACTTCACCCGGACTCCTACGGGAGCCGGGTTCCGTCGCCAAGGAAGACTTCGCCCGGACTCCTACGGGAGCCGGGTTCCGCCGCCAAGGAAGATGTCACCCGGACTCCTACGGGAGCCGGGTTCCGCCGCCAAGGAAGACTTCACCCGGACTCCTACGGGAGCCAGGTTCCGCCGCCAAGGAAGTCTTCACCCGGACTCCTACGGGAGCCGGGTTCCGCCGCCAAGACGGACTTCACCCGGACTCCTACGGGAGCCGGGTTCTGTCGCCAAGGAAGACCTCACCTGGACTCCTACGGGAGCCGGGTTCCGCCGCCAAGGAAGACTTCACCCGGACTCCTACGGGAGCCGGGTTCCACCGCCAAGGAAGACTTCACCCGGACTCCTACGGGAGCCGGGTTCCGCCGCCAAGGAAGACCTCACCCGGACTCCTACGGGAGCTGGGTTCCGTCGCCAAGGAAGACTTCACCCAGACTCCTACGGGAGCCGGGTTCCGCCGCCAAGGAAGACTTCACCCAGACTCCTACGGGAGCCAGGTTCCGTCGCCAAGGAAGACTTCACCCGGACTCCTACGGGAGCCGGGTTCCGCCACCAAGGAAGACCTCACCCGGACTCCTACGGGAGCCAGGTTCCGCCGCCAAGGAAGACTTCACCCGGACTCCTACGGGAGCCGGGTTCCGCCGCCAAGGAAGACTTCACCCAGACTCCTACGGGAGCCGGGTTCCGTCGCCAAGGAAGACTTCACCCGGACTCCTACGGGAGCCGGGTTCCGCCGCCAAGACGGACTTCACCCGGACTCCTACGGGAGCCGGGTTCCGTCGTCAAGGAAGACTTCGCCCGGACTCCTACGGGAGTCGGGTTCCACCATCAAGGAAGACCTCACCCGGACTCCTACGGGAGCCGGGTTCCGTCGCCAAGGAAGACCTCACCCGGACTCCTACGGGAGCCGGGTTCCGTCGCCAAGGAAGACCTCACCCGGACTCCTACGGGAGCCGGGTTCCGTCGCCAAGGAAGACCTCGCCCGGACTCCTACGGGTGCCGGGTTCCGCCGCCAAGGAAGACCTCACTCGGACTCCTACGGGAGCCGGGTTCCGCCGCCAAGGAAGACTCACCCGACCCTACGGGCCGCCGCCAAGGAAGACCTCACCCGACTCCTACGGGAGCCGGGTTCCGTCGCCAAGGAAGACTTCGCCCGGACTCCTACAGGAGCCGGGTTCTGCCGCCAAGGAAGACTTCGCCCGGACTCCTACGGGAGCCGGGTTCCACCGCCAAGGAAGACCTCACCCGGACTCCTACGGGAGCAGGATTCCATCGCCAAGGAAGACTTTGCCCGGACTCCTACGGGAGTCGGGTTCCACCGCCAAGGAAGACCTCGCCCGGACTCCTACGGGAGCTGGGTTCCGCCGCCAAGGAAGACCTCACCCGGACTCCTACAGGAGCCGGGTTCCGCCGCCAAGGAAGACTTCACCCGGACTCCTATGGGAGCCGGGTTCCGCCACCAAGGAAGACTTCACCCGGACTCCTACGGGAGCCGAGTTTCGCCGCCAAGGAAGACTTCACCCGGACTCCTACGGGAGCCAGGTTCCGCTGCCAAGACGGACTTCACCTGGACTCCTACGGGAGCCGGGTTCCGCCGCCAAGGAAGACTTCGCCCAGACTCCTACGGAAGCCGGGCTCCATCCGCCACTTCTACAGCAAGGGTCAACAATGGTGGCGAAACTCGGCTGCATAACAAGGTCGGATGAAAGGAAAGAGCCCCCCCCACGGCGACATCTACGACAAACAAGCCAAACGACAAGAAAGGTTCAACAGACGACAATATCAGTGCTACGCGTGGACAAGGTAACACAAAGCGCTCTTTTTTTCATTTCTGATATATGCACTACAAGGCCAGGACGGCCAGAGAAAGAAGGACAAAACGATAAAAAAAAAAAAACTACATAAAGACAAAAGAGCTCTAAGGAGGCCCTGCTTCCTCCGACCTAGGGTTATCACCTCCATCCCTCAACCAGGACTGCCTCAGGTTCTCCATTGCTTCTTCTAATTCTTCCTTCTTCCGCAGCATATCCTGGAGCGCCTGACGAAGTCGCTGACTCTCAGCCTCCGCTTCTCGATGCCACTTTCGCAAAACTTCAAACTCCGCCTCTGCGTCCACGACGGCCTTCCACTCCAGCGCCAGTTGGATTTTCACTTGTTGCAGCTCGGCTGTCTTCTCCCCAAGGGAGACAGAAATCCCTTCGACAGTGCCTCTCAGGGCTTGAAGCTCTTCGGTATCTTGGGCGGAAGTAAGCTGTGCCCTAGTAACCAGCTGCCTCTGGAGACGAACGACCTCGTCTGCCGCCTTCCGAAATCTCCCTTTGTACTCTTTCACTTGCCGGCGCCAGCTGGCCCGCTGCACGTCGTGGCTCATCTCAGCGTCTTGAAGCTGCTTCTGGAGGTCGGAGACCTTCTGCGACCACTTCTGTTCATCATCAACCCGTGCCAGGAGCCAGGATGAGTTTCCTTCCAGCTGGCCGATCTTCCTCTTCGCAGCTGATAGCTCCACCTTAAGGGCACTGATCCTGGCTTCTTGAGCCCAAGTTCGGTCGCTGGCGCTCTTCTTACATTCCTCGAGCTCCTTTGTGAAGTTCGCCTTCCTCCGGCTGTAATCCATGATCGCCTTCACTTGGAGACTCCTAAAGTGGGCGACCTCAGCGGCGGCTTCGGAATGGCATTCTCTCGACTTGTGGAGCTCGCCCTCTGACTTCTTCAACTTCTTTGTCAGGTGGAGGACCTTCTTTTTCAACCGCTGGATAGTTGACTTCAGCGGGACCCCCAGGGGCAAGGGGAGTGCTTCAGCAGGGCACTGCCATCGGAAGGTGCAAACATCAAAGACCGACTCATTACAAGAAGAAAGGAAGAAAGGAGGAGGAGGGGGAAGGAGAGGCCATCCACAATAAGAAATTCGACTTTATTGATTGAATAATTTTGAAGACAAACAGAAAGGAAATATGGTGACAAAATAAGGGCACAAGATCGGAGGTCTCAGACCTCAGGGGCAGGAGGTGGAGAACTCGGTGTGGGGGGTGCGACTGCGGTGGCGGCGAACGAAGGGCCGACCTCGTCTTCAGACTCCTCAAGAAAGCCGAGATCGAGGTCGGGGTATCTGCTGGCCACCTTCTCTTGGCAGAGCTCGAACCCCTTAGTGAACGCCTCCTGGCCGAACTGGACGTTCAGTTCCCTCATCTCCACGGAGGCCTTGAACTCCTCCACCGCAAGGGCCCTGGCCTCCAAGACCAGGACCAGAGTTTGCTTGGCCAAATGGGTGACCTCAGCCTCCGCCTTCCTCGCCGACTCCTCCAAGATTCATCTCTCCTCCTCCCGGGCTTGTCTCTCCTCTTCCCGGGCTTGCCTCTCCCTCTCCAGGGCCTCCTGGAGGGCGGCTACTTCGGCCGTCTTCGCTTGGAGGCGAGCAACCTCGGCCTGGCAGCGTTCCTCCGCCTGAAGGAGGTCCCTTCTCATGCGGCTCATCGCCTCAACATAGGCGAAGAGCTGGTGCCCAATCTGCAAGGATGGATAGAGAATTACAACAAAGGTCGAGTGACCATGCAAATAAACATCCGCTTACCTCAAGGAAGGACCCCAAAGAGTCCCAAGCCCGCTGCTCGGGATCGGTGCGGTCGATCCTCTCCACGACATCGGACAGGATGCAGCCATCGAGCAGCCGCTTGATCAGGTCCTTGTCGTTGAAGGGGTTCTCCGATCCCCCCTCGGAGCAGGCGGACTCGTCTGCAGCGGCTCGGTGGCTGCTCGCCCTGCGAGCCACCGATTTCCTCTTCCTCCCCGCGGCGGGCACCTCCGTGGGGCGAACCCCCGGAACGGGGACCCCAGTCGGCGGGCTCCTCGAGAAAGCCCGGGGGGCCACTGGCTCGGCATCCGAAGGAATGTCGATGGCCGGGGCCGCCTGGACGGGCGCAGCCAAGCTCGTCTCCTCCGCCCTGGCCCTCTTCGCCGATCCGGAGGCTGTCGCGCCCTTCCTCTTCTGAGCTCTCATGCCCTTGGCGAGCATCCGCGTGGCTTCGGCGTCCATTGCTAAAAAAAAAAAAAAAGAAAAAGAGAGAAAAAGAAAAAAGAAAGAAGAAGCGACACCGATCAGTCCAGAGCCAAAAAAAAAAAAAAAAAAAAAAAAGAAAAAAGAAAAGAGAAAGAAAAGAAGAGAGAAGAAAAAAGAAGAGAGAAAGAAAGAGAAAGAAAAGAGCGGGAAGAAAAAAGTGAAGAGAAGAAGAAGGAGGCAAGAAAAGAAAAGATAAATACTTGTTGGATCCTGAGGGCTCAGGCCGATGTTGAAAAGAAGCTGCTCCCTCAGAAGATTAGGAAGGGAAGGAGCGGGATAACTTAGAAGCTTCTGGGCGGCCTGGAGGTCGTCCTCTCCCAGACTGGGAGCTCGGCGGGCGGAATCCCTCAGAGACCCCCAAGGGGGCAGGCCCAGTTCCAGGGTCGGGCAGTAGACAAAGAGAAATTTTCCCTTCCAATTGTGAATCGAAGAAGGGGCGCCCTTCAGCAACCCCTTCTTACCAAACTGAGGGGAGAAGTACCACCAGTCCTTCGTCGAAGGATGGCATTTGAAGGTGTAAAAATGCCTGAACAAGGAGAGGGACGGCTGGACCTCGGCTATGTGGCAGAGAGAGAGAAACCCTATCAAAAACCTAAAGGAATTCGGGGCCACGGAGGCGAGAGAAATGTCTAAGAAGCGGAAGAAGGCAGCAATGAAGACAGGAAGCAGAAGCCGGAGTCCGGCACGGAATGCCTCCTGATACAAACAGAAGCGACCAGGAGGAGGAGCGCTAGCCCGATCAGAGGGGCCAGGTAGCTCCAGGTCGTACTCCGAAGGAACCCCATACCGAACCCTTATCAGAAGGAGTTCATCCAGAGTCGACGAACATGGAATGGCGCCCGATGCAAAAACTGGGCGAGGCCCTGCCCCAGATGCAGGCTCGTCCGCAGAGGCAGCGACCTGGGGGTTCGAAGCAGAAGAACTCTCAGAACTGACGGGAGCAGAAGAGTCGGAAGACATTCTGGGTAGTTTCGAAGGGAGGATCTAAAGAACCCTAAAAAGACAGACCGAAAGGGGAACAAGACGCCGAAGGCTAACTCGGAGGGAGACACAAAAGTAATAAAGAGAGGAGAAGCCCCTAGGCGGTGAGAAGAAGGTTGGCACTAACCTATATTGCTCTGAGGGACCTGGGGGATGAGAAACGGGAGGCGCCTACGGCTCGAGAAGACGTTCACTAGAGCAGGCTCTCGAAGAGAAGATAGACACCAGCGAAAACTCAGGAATGGAGTAGGACACCTGAAGGGGGGGAGGACGGGTTTAAATAGACCCTGGAATCCAGCGCCATAATGATCGCGAATCCCCCTGGCCAGTCCACATCCGGCACGTGTCCCACTCCCTCTGGCAGACGGCTAAAACCGGCTGACGGTTGGCAGGGTCATAATTGCGTCGTACCTAGGCCAGTGTACCTGTGGGATTTTCGAAGCATCCCCTCGTACCGATCCAATTCGAAAAGACTCCGGCACGCGCTCATTTAATGCCAAAATATCTGGAGGCGGCAGTGCGCAGGATTCGAAGGGATGGTTCCGGCTGTGCCCATCTCTCTCTCTGTGTACTTCCTTCGCTTGAAATTCAAACTCGAAAGTAGGGGGACTGGTGTTGGGTATAAAATACCCACAGCCGAAACCCTCGATGGAATCGAAACAGCTCCGCCCGGACTCCTACGGGAGCCGGGCTCCGCCGCGACATCAGGACAGCTCCGCCCGGACTCCTACGGGAGTCGGGCTCCACCGCGACTACAGAACAGCTCCACTCAGACTCCTATGGGAGCCGGACTCCGCCGCGACTACAGAACAGCTCCGCCCGGACTCCTACGGGAGCCGGGCTCCGCCGCGACTACAGAACAGCTCCGCCCGGACTCCTACGGGAGCCGGACTCCGCCGCGACATCAGAACAGCTCCGCCCGGACTCCTACGGGAGCCGGGCACCGCCTCCGACATCAGCTACAGAGCAGCTCTGCCCGGACTCCTACGGGAGTCGGGCTCCGCCTCCGACATCGACTACAGCACAGCTCCGCCCGGACTCCTACGGGAGCCAGGCTCCGCTCTCAGTATCAACTGCTGGTAAGCTCCGTCCGAACTGCTATGGGAACCGGACTTCACCTCTAACTTTGACTGCTGATAAGCTCCATCCGGACTCCTACGGGAACTGGACTTCACCTCTAACTTTGATTGCAGAGGACTCCGTCTGGACTCCTACGGGAGCCGGGTTCCACCCGCAACTTCAGCTCCGAGAGGGCTCCGCCCGGACTCCTACGGGAGCCGGGCTCCGCCTCCGACATCAGCTACAGAGCAGCTCCGCCCGGGCTCCTACGGGAGTCGGGCTCCACTTCCGACATCAGCTGCAGCACAGCTCCGCCTGGACTCCTATGGGAGCCGGGCTCCGCCTCCGACATCCCCTGCAGCGCAGCTCCGCCCGGGCTCCCATTGAGGTCAGACTCCGCCCACGACCCCGGCCGCCAAGAGGACCTCTCCCGGACCTCTATAGAGGTCGGGCTCCAACCGTCGCCGAGCCTCAATCAACAGATCCGCGCCCCCTGGCAGGCCACCAAAACGGCCACGACCCTGCTCCACTTCCTGTGACGGATTCTGCGCAGCTCCATCATTCCCTGACAAGCCGCAGTAACCGTCGCCGCCCTGCCCCCACTTCTTGTGGTGGATTTCGCACAGCTCCACTACCCCCTGGCAGGCCACGATAACGGCCACGAACCTGCTCCACCTCCTGCGATAGATACCGGGCGATTCTCCCATCCGCTGGCAAGTCACGACAATGGGCGCTGCTCCACTCCCTGCAACTGATTCCACGTGGCGAGCTGCGGTGATGGCCACGATTCCGCTCCACTACCTCTCGCAATAAATTCCCCTGACCACGGGCGGCCCACTACCAGACGGTTACAGGTGTCGCCATCAATCCGTTGCCCCCTCCGCCTATAAAAGGGGGACTCAGATACGTTATTCTTTAAGCTCATTCTCTTATCTTAAAACTCTGCTAAATTTTCCGTTCGAGCACTCCATTCTTGTTGAGGCAGAGAACTGACTTGAGCGTCGGAGGGTCTTGCCAGAGCAACCCCACCTCCGGTTTAGACTTCCCTTGCAGGTCCCGGCGGCGACCGCGGCTTCCCCGACTCTAGCTTCTCCGGCGCAAGCAGATTTTTGCACCAACAATAGGACTACTCCTCTTATCTACCGAGGTTGATAGATCCCATCTTGGTGCGACCTAGTTCTTACAATGAATATGCTACAGCCAACATACACCTCAAGATTCTGAATAGCTAGGAGATCGAGTTATGGTATAGTCAAACTATAACATACTCAAAGTGAACTGTCGATGCACCTTAGGTCAAAGAACTAGACACACAACTGCAGCATCGAGCTAGTCATTGATGAGAAGGTAGACTTCTTTATGACTGCTTAAAGTGGTCACGCTCAGTACTCTCATTTTTAATGAATACCTGTACTCTCGCTCCGGTATTTTCACACCACAGATTCAAGACACATCTACCCTAAGGAAGTGATCGTACACCAACCTTCCAGATCGATCACCATCCTCATGATGATCCTATGGTCAGGAGCTGTTTATGAGTTAGTTATGTAAATTCATGCCTTAAATTTTCAACTTTTGAAAATATGAATTTACATTCCTACAAACTCAAAGAATGTATCACAGACACAATGTACACAATGTGATAAAAGAATAACCCTTTTATTCATTTATAGTCAAAATTATAAATTTACCCTTAGATTTATACAGAAATGTGTTAGCTAATCTGGCATCTAGGACACACATCTAACAAACTCCCACTTGACCTAATGCCAATTGGCTACATATCTAAGTCTCATCTTCTCAAGGTACGCTTCGATCTTCTGCTGGCCTAATGGCTTTGTCAGCAGGTCTGCTATATTGTCTGTGGAGTCGACTCTCTTGACCTCGATATAATCTTTTTTGAGGTAATCACGGATCAGATGGAATCGCCGCTCGATGTGCTTGGACTTCTGGTGAGACCTTGGCTCCTTAGCTAGGGCTATGGTGCCATTATTGTCGCAGTAAAGAGGTATGGCATCTGTTGACTCCTTGGCTCCTTCACAGCTTCTGATGCAGCAATATACTCTGCCTCCATGGTGGAATCAGCAATCACCATCTGCTTGGAACTCTTCCAGCCGACTGCACCACCATTGCAAATGAACAAACTCCCAGATGTCAACTTTCGATTATCTATATCAGACATAAAGTGTGAGTCTGTATATCCCTGAATCTGGAGTTTTCCATTCCCAAAGACTAGAAACATACCCTTAGTCCTTCTCAAGTACTTAAGGATACATTTCACAATAGTCTAATGCTCTTCATCTGGATTCGACTGATATCTGCTTGTGACACTCACAGCATGGGCTATATCAGGTCGTGTACATAGCATGGCATACATGAGGCTCCCTATTGCCGAAGCATAAGGGATCTTGCTCATGCGTTCAATCTCCTCAGGTGTGCTAGGGCACATCTTGTTGGAGAGATGAATGCCATGCCTAAAAGGCAATAAACCTCTTTTGGAGTTTTCCATGCTAAACCTTTTTAGCACCTCCTCTATGTACATCTTCTGTGAAAGTCCGAGCATCCTATTTGGTCTATTTCTATTGACCTTAATACCCAGTATAAATGATGTCTCTCTTAGATCTTTCATAGAGGAACTCCTTAGGTAACCATACTTTGACTGAGGTCAACATGGGAATGTCATTTTCAATTAGGAGGATGTCATCTACGTACAATATGAGGATGACAACTACGCTCCCACTGACCTTTTTGAACACACATGGTTCCTCCTCGTTCTTGATGAAACCAAACATTTTGATGACATCATTGAAACGAGTATTCCAACTCTGAGATACTTGCTTAAGTCCATAAATGGACCTTTGCAGCTTGCAGATCCTATGATCATCATCACTGGATGTGAAATCAAGCGGCTGATCCATATAGATATCTTCCTCAAGATATCCATTTAAGAACATCATTTTCACGTCCATCTGTCATATTTCATAATCAAAATAGGCTGCAATAGCAAGCAATGTGCGGATGGATTTTAGCATGACTATGGGCGAGAAGATATCCTGATAGTCAATGCCTTCGCACTGACTATAACCTTTCGCTACGAGCCTAGCCTTGAATGTCCCCACATTTTCATCTGCACCTATCTTTCTCTTGAAGATCCATTTACACCAAATAGGTACAATACCTTCAGGTGGATCTATTATGGTCCAGACTTGGTTTGAGTGCATTGAGTCAATTTCTGATCTCATTGCCTCTAACCATTTCTCGAAGTCGATATCTAATATCGCCTCGTCATAGGTCTTGGGATCATTACCATGAGCTCCATTTCCCGTGAGGAATATTTTCTCTACATCCTCTTGTACGGTACCTAAGTACCTTTCAGGAGGATAGAAAACCCTAGTCAATCTACGAGATGGAAGAGGTTGTGTTAAGACTGGTTTTGATTGATTAGGTTTCTGAAGTTCTTTAGCTCATTGCTCTTGGGAGACATTCTCCTTGAGCTTAATTATTCTTTCGATGTCACCATCTTGAATAAATTATTTTTTAAAAAAAATAGCATTTCGACTCACAATCACATTATGATCTTTCAAAATATAAAAATAGTATCCTAATGACTCTTTAGGATATCCTATGAACCGAGCTCTAAAAGACCTGAACTCTAACTTGTCCGTCTGCTGTCTCTTGACATGAGCCGGACAACCCCAAATTCTAAGATGATTCAGACTTGGCTTCTTACCATGCCATATCTCATATGGTGTGGTAGGAATGATTTTGGAGGAAATCCTATTCAATACATAAATTGCTGTCATGAGACAATATCTCCAAAGAAACTCAGGGAGGTCTGTGAAGCTCATCATGGAATGGACCATATCTAATAGGGTCCGATTTCTTCATTCTGAAACCCCGTTGAATTGAGGCATTCCAGGTGGAGTCCATTGAGAGACTATACCATTGTCCTTAAGATAGTCTAGGAACTCCTGACTAAGGTATTCACCTCCTCGATCTGATTGAAGAACCTTAATGGACTTTTCTATTTATTTTTCTACCTCATATCTGAATTCTTTGAACCTTTCAAAAGCTTCAGTCTTGTGTTTCATTAGAAACACATATCTGTACCTAGACATATCATTGGTAAAGGTAATGAAGTAGATGTAGTTGCCTCTAGCCGGCACATCAAATGGGCCACACACATCCATATGTACTAGGGCAAGTAGGTCTGTGGCCCTTTCCTCATATCCCACAAAAGGAAGCTTGGTCATTTTGCCTTGAAGGCATGATTTACAAACTGGATATGATTCAAAAGTCAATGAACTCAATAATCTAGATTTTTTCAATTTGTTAACCCTGTCTTCCACTATATGACCTAGCCTTAGGTGCCACAGATACTTATCATTTAGACTATCTCTAGGACTTTTAATTCCTATGGCATTCACATTTTGTTCAATATTAAATACAGATACATCAATATGTAGCTGATAGAGATCGTTAATAAGAAAACCATCTGCAACTTTATTATTTTCATAAAAAATATTACAATGGTCCTTATGAAAGCTAATCACATAGCCTTCTTGTGCTAAACATGAAACAGAAATCAAATTCCTGCTTGCTGCAGGCACATAATAACAATCTTTAAGAAATAAATCTAATCCTAACGGTAATCGTAGAGGGTAGGTTCCCACGGCCACAGCAGCAACTCTTGTTTCATTCCCGATGCGTAGGATCATCTCTCCATCCCTCAGCCTCCCACTTTCCCCAAGACCCTGCATAGAAGTGCACAGATGAGCACTAAAACCAAAGTCAAGCACCCAACTGGATGCAGAAGAAATCATTAGACTAGATTCTAAAATGAGCATACCTCCAGAAGGACCATCCTTCTTGTTCTTCAGGGTGGCCAGATACTGAGGACAGTTTTGCTTCCAATGGCTGTCTGATTAGTAGTGGAAACATTTTTCCTTATCAGCAGCCTTCTTCTTCGATTCTGTCTTCTTCTTCTTGCCATCCACCTT
Organism: Elaeis guineensis; assembly: GCF_000442705.2. Taxonomy (NCBI): domain Eukaryota; kingdom Viridiplantae; phylum Streptophyta; class Magnoliopsida; order Arecales; family Arecaceae; genus Elaeis; species Elaeis guineensis. Next base: position 11,516,852 of record NC_026006.2, on the reverse strand, counting down.
CTGCTTCTTCGCAGACTTCTTTTTCTTTTCAAAAGATTTTTTTTTGGAAGAAGTCCGCTCCACAGTAAGAACTGAGTCTTTTGAACCCTTCATAGAAAGCTCAGCCGTAACCAGCATGTTCATTAACTCGGCCAAGGTACACTGCATCTTATGCATATGAAAGTTCATGATGAACTGACCATATGCATCAGACAAGGACTGAAGGATCACATCAATTTGAAAATCCTTGTCTAAGATAATATCTTGCTTCTCAAGCTCCTCAAGATCCTTGATCATTATCAAACAATGATCTTAGACTGACTGCCCATCACGCATCTTGGCCTTAAAAAGTCTTTGACAGACTTGATACTTGGCCGCATGACTCTGTTCACCAAACAACTCTTGTAGGTGAGCCAACATCTAGTGGGTAGTCAAAATATTCTCATGTTAGTACTGCAAGTCATCAGACATTGCACCCAACATGTAGTACCTTGCTTTGTTATCATCATCCGTCCACTTTTTCAGAGATGCTCTCTGTTCAGCAGTCGGACATGCTGGTATGGCAGGTGGGTCCTGGTCCAAGATATGAGTCAATTTTTTGAAACCCAGAATAATTCTGTAGTTCCTCAACCAGTCCTTGAAATTGAGTCCAGTCAGTCTATGGGTGTCTAGAATTTTGGTCAGGGGGTTTGAGGTAGATATGTTTCTTGTAGAGAGTTAAAAGCTTCTAGTTAGATTTTGTAATTAGACTCAACCAATTTGTTTAGAATTTTTATTTTTAAATAAATTAGACTCCCACTATTTTCTCAGATCCCTACACTCTCTTGGTAGAGATGTGAAAATCTCTGTGATCAGTGATTTCTAGTGGGTGGTGCGGTCTCACCAACTGGCTCACCACCTCACCTAATAGTTATTGGTGATGGGTCAACCGATGAGTGGACAACTCTTGTCCAATGATTCTCTAATCATGGTGCACCTAAAACTTGGTCTCTAATTCATGAAGCTCACCGTGTCTGGGATATTGCTCTAATTCTTAGTTAAGCCAAATCCACCATTTGCATGAACTAGATTTTTGATTGGGCTCCTCACCGTATCCAGAATATTGAGTCCAACCCATCCTCTAATTCATAGCATCCAATGCCTAATGGACATGGTTGCATCTTTCTGGTGCAACTGAGCCACTGTAACCAGTCGAGAACAATCAACCCTGAGAAGGGCCCGCACATCCACAATGATGGAAGACCTAGACTTAATATTTTCTTAGGAAGATTTGATTTAGGTCTCATTAAACTTTGACTTGACATAGTCATAACAATTATGACTAATCTAGTGGCATGGGTTAGCTCGAATTGTTAGCCACCTCTAATCAGAACTGAGTCGACACATATGGCCAGGTAAGTAAGACCGGTGGGAGGGATATGGCATTAACTCAACAAGAACGCATTCGAGTCGAGTAGCTCCTAATTAAAAATCAGTCAATCGCATCTGCTCAACTTACCTTAGACTCCAAATTATCCAACCAGAACTAATTAGGTTAGCCTACAATCCAGGCTCTAACCACTGAGCCAAATTAGATCATAACTTGATCGAGTCATATCTAAATGTGATTCGATCTTGATCCAGACTTAATCCTATTAGGCTGGTCAATTATTAGCTTTCATGATCCCACATAACCAACTCTTGATTCTGTTTGATCAACCGCTAGACCTAATTGAGCTATCCAAGCCCGAACCTAATTTTATGAAAATACTTAGATCTAAAATTCTTAATTTTATACCTAACTTTATTTCATAAGCTTAATTCATTAATTAAGTTTGGGTTTATAAACAAAATATGTAAAATAAATCCTAGGGTTTCAGGATCTAGGGTTTTGCAAAAAAGTAAGTTTTGATTTCTGATTAAGGATGAACGTGCGGCACCCCTACATGTCATATGAACACCCCATTGAATGAAAAGAGAGGGTCTTAAAACTCTACTTTGTTCTTATGACCAGACAGTCATGAGGAACACCTTAATCAGAAATATAAATTTAACTACAAAACTAGTTAGATCTAAATTAACATATCACATATACAATTTAAGATCTAACTAATACATGCTTTGCATACATCTCATGTATCAAAATTTAATCTAATTAACATGCTTTCAGATCTGATACATCACATGTAATATCTAAAAAATAAGATTTAAATTGAACTATTCAAAATTAAATCTATTCTAGACAAGTTACTAGAATAATTCTATAACTAGTCTAGGCATGCAGCAGATCAATTTTATGAAAAAACTAAAATTTTATTTTATATTTTTTGTTCTGATTATAATACTTATAACATTAAAAAAATAGAAAATAAATTAGATTTGATTTATATTTTAATCTCATTAAAATATAAGACTTAAGACTATTCATGGATTCAACTAATTCTAGTCTAGTCATGCATCTTATGCAAGTTAGATCTTCATAGATTTAATTTTTAAATATTTTAATTTTAGATCCTATTATATTTGATGTGACATCTAAAATCTTTAATATCAAATAAATAAAAATTAAAATCAGATCTAAATTAGATCTGAAATAGAGCCAACAACCTGGCTCTGATATCAGTTGAAGAAGGAAAATCGCTTTTCCTCGTAGGATCTTCCAGATTTCACCAAATCTGGAGAGGAATAAATTTAAAAATTTTTTATTGTACATATATTTTAGATATAAATCTCTAGATCTAATCTTATTATCTGATATTTTAAATCTAAAATTAAATCCAAAACTATGATGAAAGAAGAAATACCTCAAGGGTAATCTGATTACCCTGTAGATGATCTCTGCATAGCCCGAGGTTCTGATGTAGCCACGCAAGTGCCTGGTCTCTACCAGTATCTACTCAGGTAGGACCTGAAATATCTTCTCCTCATGAATCTATGCTCCAAAAATTAGATTTAAATCTGATTAGGAAGATCTTCAAAAGTCTTCCTGAAGTTGGAGCAGCAGCCTATCGAAGAAGTCCTGCAGCCTTTTGTTCCAGGCATCACCATGCCTTGGATCTTTGCCAGATGGACGTCCAACTCTTTGGACGTGAAGAGGGGAGGAAGGAGAGCAGGGAGAATATAGAGAAGAGGGGAGGGGGTGGCAGTTATTAGATTTTGTGTATAAAACAACTTCTACCTCGAAACCCTAGGCACAGTAGGGTTTATATAGACCCTGTATGCTGCGCAGTGCCACATCATTCAACCAATCAAAAAATTCCAATAAATTTTGAAAAAATTTTGATTGGTTGAGTGATGTCATCTGATCATATCAGATAAGAACCCTACCTTATCTCCAAAAGATGGTGCCAACATTGGATAAGCACAAATAGAGGTGGCACCCAAGAGTTTAAATTGATCAAGACTCTCCAATCCTTATCCACTTGGGGCGCCCACTTTAATCCAATTGGGCTCACACCATAATCTGATTATGGCACCCAATTTGATGTGGCTTGGCTTGTAGACACTTCACAAAAATTCTCCAATGAGCCCTCTTCAGTTTAAGACCCATATGTCAACTTTTGACAGATGTCCTAAAATAAAATTGGCAGGTTCTAGGAATTGGCAGGTGCTAAGAATTAGCAGGTGTTGCCTTAAATTCATCTTATAAATTAAGATAAATTTTTTTTGAGCTAGACAAGCCTCATTTAGACTGAGAGAAATCTTCCTAAGATTCTCTGGATGAGTCAAATCACATTTGGCTCAGTAGAGACAGAAAAGATTACACGAGGAGAAAGTTAGGCTCAATCGTGTGCTAGCACGATTTCCTTGAACCTAATTGGATCTTATCCAAATCAATTGGGTTAGCTCAATTGAGGATATCCAGATCCTAACCCTTGTTTGTGTGATCCAGTTAGGTTCAATTCTGTATAGTAATGAGACATATCATGATCTCATCATCGACATCATTGAAACTCCTTTCAGATAATTAGAATGATCGATCATCAATATCATTCTAATTACTCCCAAAATCCACCAGTGATACCTAGCAATATGTGGTGGCAACCCATCAGAACTGAAGATGAACCTCTCGGTGTAGCTACTTGTGTGATTGAGTTCCTCTATCATGAGTCCCGACTGAATTAGGGTTAAGGTGAACTCGTCAAATCCAACATCAGTCATATGAGTTAATCGATCGATCCAAGTTCGATGTGAAATCTTAATAAAAAACTTTTTTTCATTATTTCACTCTGCCATGGCCATGGGCTTAAGGACTCGATCTTTCAATTATCATAGGACTATTCCTCTCATCTACCGAGGTTGATAGATCCCATCTTGGTGCGATCTAGTTCCTACAATGAATATGCTACAACCAACATACACCTCAGGGTTTCGAATGGCTAGGAGTCTGAGTTATGGTGTAGTCAAACTATAATACACTCAAGGTGAACTGCCGATGCATCTCAGGTCAAAGAACTAGACATACAACTGCAGTATTGAGCTAGTCATTGACGAGAAGATAGACTTCCTTATGACTGCTCGAAGTGGTCACGCTCAGTACTCTCATTCTCAACGAATACCTATACTCTCGCTTCGGTGTCTCCACACTGTAGACTCAAGACACATCTACCCTAAGGAAGCGATCGTACATCAATCTTTCGGATCGATCACCATCCTCATAATGATCCTATGGTCAGGAGCTATTTATGAGTTAGTTATGTAAATTCATGCCTTAAATTTTCAACTCTTGAAAATATGAATTTACATTCCTACTAACTCAAAAGATGTATCACAGACATAATGTACACAATGTGATAGAAGAATAATCCTTTTATTCATTTATAGTCAAAATTATAAATTTGCCCTTAGATTTGTATAGGAATGTGTCAACCAATCTGACATCTAGGGCACACATCTAGCAGAGGCTCCCTATGGTCGAGATATAAGGAATCCTACACATGTACTGAACTTTCTCAAATATGGTCGGACACATCATCTTTTAGAGTTTTTCATGCTAAACCTCTTCAGTATTTTCTCTATGTACAGCTTTTGTGATAGGCCTAGCATCATTTTAGATCTATCCTTATAGATCTTTATTTCAAGAATATAAAATACTTCCCCTAGATTTTTTATGGAGAATTTCTTAGACAATCATTTTTTGATCAAGTTCAGTATAAAAATATCATTTTCAATGATGAGAATATCATCCACGTACAATACGAAAAAAATTATTGTACTCCCACTGACCCTCTTGTATACACAGTTTTTCTTCATTCTTGATGAAACCAAATAATTTGATCACATCATCAAAATGAAGATTCTAACTCTGAGAAGCTTGCTTTAATTTGTATATGGACCCTTATAGCTTGCAGACTCGGTGATCATCATCACTAGATGTAAAATCTAAAGGCTACTCTATATAGATATCTTCCTTAAAATATCTTTTTAGGAAGATAGTTTTCACATCTATCGATCAGATTTCATAATCATAATAAGCTGCAACAGCAAGCAAAGTATGGATGGATTTCAGTATGGCTACAAACGAGAAGATTTTCTGATAGTCAATGTCTTCATACTGACTATAATCTTTTACCAGAAACCTAGCTTTATAGGTCTCTACCTTATCATCGATATCTATTTTTTTTTTGCAGATCTATTTACACCTAATGGGTACTATATCCTCGGATGGATCCACTAAAATCCATACTTGGTTTGAGTGCATTGAGTCAATCTCTAACTTCATTGCATTGAATCATTTTTCAAAATTGATGTCAGACATTGCCTCATCAAAGGTATTAAGATCATCACCATGATCTTATCTCCCATAAGAAATATTTTCTTTACTTTCTCTATAAGCATACCCATATACCTTTCAGGAGGTTGGAAGATCCTGCTAGATCTATGAGGTGATGGAGGAACATCAACTATTGACTCATAAATAATGGGTTCCTGAGAATCCATAGCTCTTTGCTCTTCAGAGATCTTCTCTTCAAGCTCAACTAATCTCTCATTGCCACCATCCTGGATAAACTATTCTTCTAGAAATATGATGTTTCGACTCACAATCACATTATGATCTTATAGAAAGTAGAAGTAGTATCTCATTGATTCTTTGAGATACCCTATAAAATGAGCTATTACAGATCTATCCTCTAATTTAATAGCCATCTGTCTTTTGATATAGGCTGGACATCCCCAAGCCTTAAGATAACCTAGACTCGGCTTTTTACCGTCCCATATCTCATATGGTGTGGTAGGAACGGATTTTGATGGAATCCTACTCAATAAGTGAATTGTAGTTAATAAGGCATACTCTCAAAGATATAAGGGTAAATTAGTGAACCTCATCATGGACCTGACCATATTAATAGGATCTTATTCCTCCTTTTGGATGTCCCATTGAGCGAGGTGTTTCAGGAGGAGTCTATTGAGAGACTATGCCATTGTCTTTAAGATATTTCAAAAATTTCTGACTAAGATATTCACCTTCTCGATCAGATCAAAGAATCTTAATGGGTTTGCCTATTTATTTTTCAACTTTATTACTAAATTTTTTGAACTTTTCAAAGACTTCAAACTTGTGTTTTATTAGATACACATACTTGTACCATAATAGATCATCGATAAAGATGATGAAATAGCTATAACCACCCCTGACCTACACATCAAATGATCCACACACATCGGTGTGTACTAGGGCAAGTAACTCGATGGCCCTTTTCTCATGTCCTTCAAAAGATAACTTGATCATTTTTTCTCAAAGATAAAATTCATAAGCTGGATACAACTCTAAATTAAAAGAGCCAAGGATCCCATCCCTTTTCAATTTGTGTATCTTGTCCTCTCCAATATCGCCTAGTCTATGATGCCACAAGTACTTTTGGTTAATTTCATCTCTGAATCTCTTTTAACCTACGATACTCACAATTTGCTTGTTTAGATCATATTCGTATCAATATGCAAGTGATAAAAACTGTCAATTAAAAGACCACATGTAATCAATTTTTTTCATAAATAAATAGAATAAAATTTTTTGTTGAAATTAAAATCAAAACCATCCTGTGCTAGCACAAACATGAAAATCAAATTCTGACTAGCTACAGGAATAAAATAATAGTTCTTTGAAATCTAATCTAAATCCTGATGGTAATAAAAAAAGATAAGTACCAACGACTTCTGTAGTAACTTTTACTCTACTGTCGACCCAAAGGATCATGTCATCTTCCCTCAACCTTCTACTTTCTATTAGACCCTGTATTGAAGTACATATATGAGCACTCAAATCAGAGTCTAATACCCAACTAGAAGTAGAAGAAACCATAAGGTTAGATTTAATTACTAGCATATATTCTGAAGGTTTGTCATCCTATTTGATCTTCAAGCTTTTCAGATAGAGTGGACAGTTTCTCCTCTAGTGGCCTTCAGCATCACAGTGAAAATACTTTCTTTTTGCTTCAGTCTTCTTTGGAATGTCCTTCTTTGGCTTGCTCTCTTTTTTTTGCTTCTTTGCAAGTTTACTCTTCTCTTCCAACCAGACTTTCTTTTCGATGAAAAAGTCTACTCCACAGCAAGAATAATTTCCTTTGAACTCTTCAAGATTTTCTCAGTAGTGACCAATAAGTTCATCAGTTCGAGTATAGTGCAATCAAGTTTGTTTATATAAAAATTTATAATAAATTGACTATATGAACTCGTAAGAGATTGAAGAATCAAATCCATCGATAATTTCTTTTGCATATCAAGTCCGAACTTTCCATACTCTTTAATATCCTTGATCACTGTCATATAGTGCTCATGAACTGACTGCCCTTCATATATCTTCAGATTGAAAAGTCTCTTGAATATTTTGTAGTATGCTGTGTAGCTCTGCTCATCATACAACTTTTGTAGATGAGTGATCATAGCTCTAGTAGTGGGCATATGCTCATGCTAGTTTCGTAACTTATTTGATATGGAGGCTAGCATATAGCACTTAATCCGACTATCTTCATTTGTCTACTTTTTATATGCTGTTCTTATTGAAAAATATGTCCCAAAAGCCAGTCGTCAAGCTGTTGACAGTTGAGCAACTAAGTATTGTAATTGATTTGTTAATAAATAAAATATATTTTTGGCATTTTCATCATAAGTTTTCATCTTCTAACGAACTCCGTTGTTATGATGAAGTTCTTAAGACTATTTAAGTTCGATAAAGAGAGTATTTATTGATTAATCCTTAAAATTATTCACGACCAAATGATAGACTGTTAATAAGGACGACAGCTTCTATCGAGCATAGGTCGCTGTAGGCTATATGGTTTGGTTGTCCTCTTAACCAAGGAGTGTGGAGACACTGGTATGACATACAGGTGAGATATAAGGGTACATCATCATGGAACGTGATCAACTCCAGAGTATTCTACTATCGAGAATGTCTCTGATGGGATATAGGTATAAGTGTCCCTTAGACCTGAGATCGCCTCAGTGACTTGCAAGCAACTCACTGTGCTTTGATACTGGACTAACTAAATTTCTAATTCAATGATGGAAGGCTTCTCGGCACAGTCAAGTACTTGTGAAGTCAGAGTGTGATCGAGATGGGATTGACCACTCCAAGAGTTGGAGAAGAATGAGTCACTGTATTTTAATTTAGCAAAACCTTAGCTAGGGTAATCCATCAGATGGATTTGATATTTTGAAATCCAATGTGGACAACCTGATCAGAGTTGACAGTTGAACTCTAAGGTGTCCTATGATCATTTTGGTCAAGGGGATGAATTATATAAAAACTATATCCACATGGGTTCTAAGGATATTGTTCTACACATTCGACCTATCCGACCATTAGATACCATTGCTAGATGGTCACTTTGATTGGTATAAAAATTTATTCCTATGCTATCATCTTAGATTTAGACTTATGAGATCACACATATTAGAGTTCACAATCCGATCGGATGGTTGATCAATAATTAAGAATCATTCTAGGGTTAAACGATCAATACGATTGACATTTAACCTAGTGCAAGTATTGCAGGAGGATCGATTAGCAATTCGATTGTTAATTGACTTAATTTGATTAAGCCAATAAATTGAGATTAAGTCTAATTGAATATAATTTAATTTAATTTAGTTTGGACTTGATTGCATCAAGTCTAATTAGTTTATTGGATAAGCCAAGTACAAGAAAAAACTAATCCTAGTTCAATTAGGACTCGGGTCAACCTAATTTCTAATTTGATTAGAAAATTAAAATAAATTTAAATATAATTTAATTTGATTAAATTAGATTTTTAATTGAATTAAAATCTATTTTAATTAGATTAATCTAATTTTAATTTGATTTGATTTGAGAAACTAAATTAAAACAAGTCATAAGATAGAATCCTAGTAAGACTAGGATTCTACCTTGCGCCACATAAGCTCCCATGCCCTCTTTCTTATTCCACACCAATTCCCTCTTATTTTGTGTGACAAAAATCCTCTCCTAGGTCTTCACCATGCCCAAAAGGTTTTCTCTCTTCTTTCTTACATGAAAAATGGTTGTGGATCAAATCAAAGTAGGAATAAGTTTGGATTTCAAATTCTATGAGATAGAATTTTAAAAATCCAAAACTCTTTTCTTTTTGCACCGATTTTACCTAAATTTTTTTTGAAATTTTCATAGCTTTTATGGAACTTGATAGGTGTCCTTTGTTTTTGGTCCATGCATAAAAGGAAGGAGGGGGCACCGAAGAGTTGGGTGCCCCTTATCTTGCCATGTTTGGATAAACCTTGACTAGGTATTTGACTTAGACAAGGAGTCTATCATATCTCTCTATATAAAATGAATTTCTTTATGAAAGTTTTGTAGAAAATAGAAAAAAGAGAGTCCTTTGAGAAGTCCAAAAATTAGAGAGAAAGAAGGTTGGAACATGGAGATATAATAGACACAAGATAGGGTGTCTAGAGAGAGCAAAGAGAAGAAGAAGAGGGTCTTCTTCTTGGGTTGTTGTGTTCATCTCTTCTCTTCCTCCATCTTGAGTTTTTTGAGAGCATCTCAGATTCGAAGCTTCTCCTCCTACTTCTCATCTTTGAAAGAGTTCAAATCAAAAAGAAAGAGATACCTGATCAACCATCGAAGAAGGATTAGCGCAGTACTAGCATACTGTGCTGATTTCCTGGAGCAAGATTTCTGATCGAGATTCGTGGGCTCGTGTGGACAACTCCTAGAGGCTGGATGCATGTGCGGCTTGAAACATCATCCTCAAGCTCAGATCAGCAAGGTTAGAACATCTAACTTGCAAGATAATAGATCTGATCTATTATTTATTACATACATTAGATGTAGCATAAAAACATGTTGATATGATCAACATGTAGTTCATTCTCTATATGTTTTAATTTTTGATTTAATACCATATAATAATCATATAATAGGATCTTAGATCTAGAGATTCTCTAATTTTATAAAATAAATTTTAATTTATTTTAGTCTTCCACTGCATGATCTTGAAAAAATTTCAAGATCTAACCCTGAAACCCTAGATCTGGTTCCTACAATTGGTATCAGAGCCTAGATTGTTCATTACATGATTATTTATACATACTTAGATTATTTTTTAGATTATATTTAATTTATAATCTAATTATTAAATTTAAAAATAAAATTTTTAGATCAATCATGAACTGCAAGATTGTCCTACTGTAAGGTTTACTCCTTACAGTGCAAAGGCTGTCCTAGTTTCTATAGATCTATCTTTAATCATAAATTTGTTAGATTTGATCTAGATTAAATTTATGATTTATTAGATTTAAAACATATTTAAATCTAAAATAAAATCTCTTTGTTAATATAACCTGTACAAAGAATCATCATATTTTTATCTGAAAAATTTGCGTAATTTAAAGTTGAAATTATTTCAATTACATGAACCTGTTTAGATTAGATCTAAAGTAGTTTCATATTTATTTTATTTGTATTTTAATTATGAATCAAATATACAACTTGGTTGGTAGAACCATGTTGTAAAATTATTTTATAAATATTAAAATTATTTTCAAAAAGTCGAACCCCAACCCTCAGCCCAAAACTTAATTGAGAATTAAGAAGTTATTTTGATTAGGTTCTAAGATTGTGAATTGAAGAACCTAAGTCACAAACCATAACACATTGGGTTAATGGGTTAGTGAGAATTAGGTCCATTAATTGGATTAGACCTAAAGTTAGATTAAAGATAGACTTAATTAGAGAATTGACTAAATCTAATCAATTATTGTCTTAGATTAGGTCAAGGATTCTCTAGATCAATTATAATAGTTGTAGTTGGTCAAGTCCATATCTTTAACGAGAACCAAATAGACTTGATTCTTGGCTAAGCAGTCTAGCACGAACTGTTAGGTTGATCCAATCGAAACTAATTAAACCAGTTGGTGTCTAAGGTAAAACAGACCAGTGGTTTTTAATCAGGAGCACATTTACCTGGCCATTTCTGATGGTGTCTAAGGCAAGCTTTGGCAGACCCTCCCACTGATCGAACTTACTTGGCCTCTTGGTGAAATTATATTTTGATTGGATCACTTGACTATTCGAGCTGACCCATGTCAGCTAGGTAAATCAGTGTGACTAATTTAGGTGCTCTTAGACCAGCCCTTTTAATGGTCTCCCTTAAGCTAACTTGGTGAAGCCAGTGGGAGGATTATGATAAGTTGGTTCATCTGACCTCATCCTCTAAATCAATTAAATCTTCTAAAATTATTAGGTTCTTAAAATGAAATAGTTATGGTGATAACTAGGTCATAGCATCCTATTAAGTGGATGATAATGGGTCCATCAGTTGGATAATCATTGGAGGCCCAAAGGCTTGGTGCTTATTGGCTAATGGAATTATCATTTATAATATGATTTCTTGACTGCATCTTTCTAAATGGTGGTTAGGTTAGCCAATCAAAGTTGGGCCTAATCATTCATTGGCTAGATGGGCCAAGTATGGTCATGTTAATGGTTGGACCTAACCAAATCTTTTCAGTGGAGGCCAAAGCCTACTGATTAGGGACTGGGACAAAATTAAAATTACTAAAAATTATTTAAAGAAATAATTGGTTATGAACCTACCTTTAGATGTATATGAGTTAGCCAACCAAAGTTGGGCTTGTGTGCAATCTAAGTGAATTCTAGTATCCATTAAGAAATTAGGATAATTTCTCGAATTGGAGGTAGAGGCTACCAATTCGAATAAAATAGTGAGAGAAACCCTTAAAATTAAAGTTCAAATCTTTAGGTTTAATGAATCAATTGCTAATTAGGCTATGGTTTTTTTTTGTGCAAATATGGCCACTTTCCTATCGCTCCGATCATTGTTGGACAATGATAAGTTGGTGGGATCCAACTTCGGTAGCTGGTACTGAAAGTTGAAGATAGTATTGGAGCATGAACAGATACTATATGTGATAACGAATTCTGTACCTGAGGAGCCAGCTGTCAATGCATGTGGAACAGTCAGAGATACTTACCAGAAGTAGCTCAGTGACCGGACCACGGTGCGTTGCATCATGCTGGCTGCCATAACCGATGGGTTCAGTCATAGATTTGAGATGACTCAGCCAAAGGACATGCTTCAAGTGTTGGAGGATGCCTTTGACACATCCGATGACATGGAGAGGCACAAGACTAGTTGTGCCATCTTCAATGCCAAAATACGGGATAGTGCCTCTGTCACTGATCATGTATTGTACATGATCAAGCTGATGGAGTATTTGAGCAAGCTCGACTTTCCCTTGCATGAGCAGCTTGGAAAAAATGCAATACTGAACTCGCTGCCCAAGTCTTATCTCTCATTTCTCACTCATTATAGAATGACAAAGCCTGAAGTAAACTACCACAGATTACTGGGGTTGCTTTAGAACTTTGAGAAGGATCACCACCTCCATAAGGAGTCGGTGAACTTAGTGGGAGGTTGGTCTTCTGATTTTCGACCCTTTAAGAAAGGGAAGAAGAACAAGAAGAAGAAAGTGAAGAAGGTGCAAGTTCAGGCTGAGACATCAGTGGAGGGCCAGACCAGAAAGATAAAGCCCGATAATAGGCAAGCACCCTAGATTAGATAGTGTGTCAGATATCTACTTATGGCACTGTAGGCTAGATCATATAAACAAGAACAGAATAAATAGGTTGACTCAAGAGGAAATTTTCGAAGTCAGTGATTATGAATCACTTCCAATCTGTGAGTCCTGTCTTCTTGATAAAATGATCAAGTCACCTTTTACTGAGAAAGGTGAGAGAGCTACTGAGCTCTTGGGCCTAGTACATACTGATGTATGCGGGCCCATAAACACAAGTGCTAGAGATAGATATTTCTACTTCATCACTTTCACAGATGATCTATCCAGATATGGATATGTCTATCTGATGAAACATAAGTCAGATTCATTTGAAATGTTCAAACGATTTCGAAGTGAAGTAGAAAAATAAACTGGAAAGAGTATTAAAACTCTTCAGTCTGACCGAAGAGGGGAATACCTTTTTAGTGAGTTTCTCACATACCTAGGAGAGAATAGGATTCTCTCCCAATAGACTCCTCCAGGAACACCACAGCATAATGGTGTGTCTGAAAAGAGAAATCAGACTTTGTTAGACATGATCCGATCCATGATGGGTTTTGCCAGCTTGTCGATATCCTTCTGGGGATATGCACTTGAATCAGCCTGTTATCTATTAAATAGGATTTCAAGTAAGTCTATAATTAAGACTCCATATGAGATATGGACAGGATGTAAGCCAGCACTTTCACACATTAGGGTCTGGGGGTGCCCAACCTATGTTAAACGATTAGTTACAGATAAACTCGGACCTAGGTCTGATAAATGCACATTCATAGGGTACCCCAAAGAGACCAAAGGATATTTTTTCTACCAAGCTGATGAACAAAAGGTGTTCGTCAACCTTAAGGCAACCTTTTTAGATAAGGAATTCCTTGGTGAAGGAACCGTTACCTCTAAGGTTGAACTTGATGAAGTTCAATAGGTAAAAGGACCAACCCCAACAGTTGAACCTGAGTTAGATTTGATTAGATCATATTTGGAGCTCAATGTACTTGCACCATTAAGGCGATCCGGTAGAGACTGCATCAGTCGGACAGATACTACGATTTCTTAATCTGGGATGGTGATCCCATCGAACTCAATGAGAACGATGAGGATCCGATCACCTATATGGATGCAATGCAGAGACCTGATTTCGAAAAATAGCTTGAAGCCATGAAATCTGAAATGGAGTCCATAAAGGTCAATGATGTATGGACATTGGTTGACCCACCCGAAGGGGTTAAACCCATTAGGTATAAATGGGTCTTCAAAAGGAAGAGGGGTGCAGACAGAAAGGTGGAGACCTATAAAGCCCATCTGATTGTCAAGGGGTATCGTCAATATTATGGTATTGACTATGATGAGATATTTTCTCCTATGGCAATGCTCAAATCCATTCGGATAATGCTTGCAATAGCTGTCCATCTAGATTATGAGATCTGGCAGATGAATGTAAAGATAGCTTTCCTGAATGGAGAACTGACCGAAGAGGTGTATATGATACAACCTGAGGGGTTTATATCTACAGATGAGTTCAAGGTGTGCAAGCTTCAGAGGTCCATTTATGGATTGAAGCAAGCTTCTTGGAGTTGGAACATGCATTTTGATAAGGTGATCAAAATGTGTGGCTTCATTAAGAATGGAGAAGAACCCTACATCTATAAATGGGCAAATGGTCTAGTTATGGTATTTCTTATCTTATACGTGGATGATATTCTCTTAATCGGGAATGACATCTCCGCACTACAGAGAATAAAAGTTTGGTTGTCATCGCAGTTCTCCATAAAGGACTTGGGTGAAACATCCTACATCCTAGAGATGAAGATCTATAGGGATAGATCTAAAAAGATGCTTGGGTTATCCTAGTCCACGTATATAGATACTGTGCTGAAGAAGTTCAGCATAGAGAATTTCAAGAAGGGCTATCTATCGATAGGCCATGGAATTTCTCTCTCTAAGAAGGATAGTCCGACAACTCCTGAAGAGAGAGAGCGTATAGTAGAGTCTCATATGCTTTGACCGTGGGATCTATCATGTACGCAATGACATGTACAAGGCCAGATGTGGCATACTCACTAGGAGTAGTGAGTAGATACCAATCTGATCCTAGAGAAAACCACTGAAAAGTGGTTAAAGCCATCCTTAAGTATTTGAGAAATACTAAGGACCAATGGTTGGTTTATGGTGAGTCAGATCTGAAACTTGTGGGGTTCATAGACTCCAGCTTTCAATCTGACCATGATGACAGCAGAAGCATGTCGGGTTATATCTTTACTCTAAATGGTGGAGCCATCTGCTGGAAGAGTTTCAAGCAGCATACTGTGGCGATTCTGTTTGTGAGGCAGAGTACATCACAGCATCAGATGCCACGAAAGAAGCTGTGTGGCTAAAAAAATTTATCACCGAGCTCGGAGTAGCACCCTCCCTCGATGGTCTGATCCTGCTCTACTACGACAGCACTGGTGCCATAACTCAGACGATGGAACCTAAAGCACACCAGTGGACGAAGCATATTTTGCATCGCTTCCACCTGATCTGGGAGATCGTGGATCGAGGTGACATCGATCTTCAGAAGATCGATGGAAAGGAGAACCTGACCGACCCCTTCACTAAAGCCCTGGCGATAAAGGAGTTCGACAACCACAAGTCGAAGATGGGTATTAGATACTGTGCCTTGTGGCTTTAGGACAAGTGGGAGTTGTTAGAAAATATATCCCAAAAGCCGATCGTCAAGCTGTTGATGGTTGAGCAACCAAGTATTGTAATTGATTTGTTAATAAATAAAATATATTTTTGGTATTTTTATCATAAGTTTTCATCTTCTAACGAACTCCGTTGTTATGATGAAGTCCTTAGGACTATTTAAGTTCGATAAAGAGAGGATTTATCGATTAGTCCTTAAAATTGTTCACAACCAAACGATAGGCTGTTAATAAGGATGACAGCTTCTATCGAGCAATAGGTCGCTGTAGGCCATATGGGTTGGTTGTCCTCTTAATCAAAAAGTGTGGAGATACTGGTATGGCATACAGGTGAGATATAAGGGTATATCATCTTGGAACGTGACCAACTCCAGAGCATTCTATTGTCGAGAATGTCTCTGATGGGATATAGGTATAAGTATCCCTTAGACCTGAGATCGCCTCAGTGATTTGCAAGCAACTCACTGTGCTTTGGTACTAGACTAACTGAATTTCTAATTTAGTAACGGAAGGCTTCTGGGCACAGTCAAGTACTTGCAAAGTCAGAGTGTGATCAAGATGGGATTGACCACTCCAAGAGTTGGAGAAGAATGAGTCGTTGTATTTCAATTTAGCAAAACTTTGGCCAAGATAATCCATCAGATGGATTTGATATTTTGAAATACAATGTGGATAACCTAATCAGAGTTGACAGTTGAACTCTGAGGTGTCCTATGATCATTTTGGTCAAGGGGATGAATTATATGGAAACTATATCGGCATAGGTTCTAAGGATGTTGTTCTACACATTCGACCTATCCGACCGTCGGGTACCATTGCTAGATGGTCACGTCGATTGATACAAAAATTTATTTTTATACTATTGACTTACATTCAGACCTATGAGATCACACACATTAGAGTTCACAATCCGATTGGATGGTTGATCAACGATTAAGAATTGTTCTAGGGTTAAACGATCAATACGATTGACATTTAACCTAATACAAGTGTTGCAGGAGGATCGATTAGCAATTTGATTACTAATTGGCTTAATTTGATTAAGCCAATGGGCTGAGATTATGTCTAATTGAATATGATTTAATTAGATTTAGTTTATGCTAGATTGGATTAAGTCCAATTTGTTTATTGGATAAGCTAAGTGCAAGGAAAAACTAGTTCTAGTTCAATTAGGACTCGGGTCAACCTAATTTCTAATTTGATTAGAAAATTAAAATAGATTTAAATCTTATTTAATTTGATTAAATTAAATTTTTAATTAGATTAAGACCTATTTTAATTAGGTTGATCTAATTTTGGTTTGATTTGATTTGAAAAATTAAATTAAAATAAGTCATAAGATAGAATCCTAGTAAGACTAGGATTCTACCTTGCGCCACATAAGCCCCCACGCCCTCTCTCTTATTCCATGCCAATTTCCTCTTATTTTGTGTGATAAAAATCCTCTCCCAGGTCTTCACCATGCCTAAAAGGTTTTCTCTCTTCTTTGTTACATGGAAGATGGTTGTGGATCAAATCAAAGTAGGAATAAGTTTGGATTTCAAATTCTATGAGATAGAATTTTAGAAATTTAAAACTCTTTCCTTTTTGCATCGATTTTATTCAAATTTTTTTTGATATTTTCATGACTTTTATAGCACTTGATAGGTGCCCTTTTCTATTGGTCCACACACAAAAAGAAGGAGGGGGTGCCCAAGAGTTGGGCGCCCCTTATCTTGCCATGTTTGGATAAACCTTGACTAGGTATTTGAACTAGACAAGGACTCTATCATATCTCTCTATATAAAATAAATTTTTTCATAAAATTTTTGTGAAAAATAGAAAAAAGAGAGTCCTTTGGGGAGTCCAAAAATCAAAGAGCAAAAAAGTTGGGGCGTGGAGATATAATAGACACTAGATAGGGTGTTTAGAGAGAGCAAAGAGAAGAAGAAGAGGGTCTTCTTCTAGGGTTGTTGTGTTCATCTCTTCCCTTCCTCCATCTTGAGTTTTTTGTGAGTGTCTCAGATCTGAAACTCCTCTTACTTCTCATCTTTGGAAGAGTTCAAATCAAAAAGAAGGAGGCACCTTATCAACCATCGAAGAAGGATCAGTGCAGTACTAGCATACTATGCTGATTTCTTGGAGCAGGACTTCTGATCGAGATTCATGGGCTCGTGTGGATGACTCCTAGAGGCTAGATGCATGTGAAGCTTGCAACATCATCCTCAAGCCCAGATCAGTAAGGTTAGAACATATAACTTGCAAGATAATAGATTTGATCTATTGTTTATTACATACATTAGATGTAGCATATAAACATGTTGATATGATCAACATGTAGTTCATTCTCTATATATTTTAATTTTTGATTTAATGTCATGTAATAATCATGTAATAGGATCTTAGATTTAAAGATTTTTTAATTTTATAAAATAAATTTTAATTTATTTTAATCTTCCGCTACATGATTTTGAAAAAGTTTCAAGATCTAACCCTGAAACCCTAGATCTGGTTCCTACAGTTCTTTGCTCAATAGTATGATGGTTTGGTAACACTAGGAGTTTCTAGTCGAGTATATGACCTAATTTTTTAGAAGTTAGGATAATCTTGAGGTTTCTAAGCCAGTCTTTATAATTGATTCTGGTCAAACGATTGGACTCAAGGATGCGGGCTAGAGGATTTGAAGCTGGCATAGTTTAACTGCGAGAGTAGAGATTTAAGTTAGGCTTTTATACTTTAAATTTATTTTTACTCTAGATATTTTAAGAAGTAAATAGTGACTCTTACTATTTTTTCGAATCTCTCTACTCTTCGGATGGAAAATGAAAATCTTAATGCGATAACTGAATTTTTAGTGGATGCTGCGGTCCCACCAATGCCATATAGCTCACATAATAGTTATTGGTAACATACACACCGATGCATGGACAATTCTTTATCCAGATTCTCCTCTAAGCATATTACAGTGATTTGATCTCTAAGTTATGTGGGCTCACCTAATAGTTATTGACCACACTTCTTAGTTAAATCTGATCCACTATTAACAAATAAATACAAAGCCATCATTAGATCTCTCACCTAATAGTAATTGGATCCAATCCCATCCTTATCCTGGAGTAACTCTTTGCTAATAAAGTGGTTGCATATTTTCGGTGCAACTAAATTACTGTGACCAGCTGAGAACAATCAACACCAATTCCACATCCGCACATCTATATATTGAAAATTATGTCCTAAAGCCAATCGTTTGATGATTGTGCTAATTATAAATATATATGAATTGATAAATAATAAAAATTATTTGATATTTTTTATCATAAGGTTACATCTTCTAATGAACTCTTATGTTGTGATGAAGTTCTTAGGACTACTTTGATCGATAAAGAAGAATTTATCACATAGTCCTTAAATTGGTTTGTGACCAAACGATATGCTATTACTAAGATGATAGTGATATCAAGTATAGGTCATTGTGTGCCATATGTATTGGTTATTCTCGTAATCAAATAGTGTGGAGATACTAATATGGCATGCAGGTGAGATGTAGGAGTACATTGTCACTAAACGTGACTAACTGTAGAGCACTCTGCTGTCAAGGATAGCTCGCGAAGAGTATGGAAATAAGTATCCCTCCAATCTGAGATCACCATGGTGACTTGCAAGCAACTCATTATACTTTGATGTCGGACTAACTGAGTTTCTAATTCAGTGACGGAAGTTTTCTGGGTATAGTTAAGTACTTGTCAAGTTGGTGCGTGAGTCAAGATAGGATTGACCCTTCCAAATTTATGGGAGTTGTTGGTGCAGAATTCCACCGATGTCGGAGAAGCTGGAGTTGAGGGGATCATGACCACCGTCGGGACCTGCAAGGAAAGTCTAAACTGGAGTTGGAGGTGCTCCGGCAAGACCCTCCGATGCTCAAGTCAGTACTCTGCTTCAATAGAAATGGAGCACTCGAATGGGATTTTAGCAGAGTTTAGAGATAATGCTTAGAGCTTAGAGGAGAACATATCTGGAGGATCTCTTTTATAGATGGAAGAGCGTAACCGATTGACAGTGACGTTCGTAACTGCCTGGTAGTGGATTGTTCGGGGCCACATGGAGTTTGTTACAGAGAGTAGTGGTGTCCGTTGTCGTGACTTGCCAGAGAGTGGTGGGGCCATGTGGAGTTTGTTAAAGAGAGTGGAGTGGTGTCCTTTGTCGTGACTTGTCGGGGAGTTCGGTTCGGACGGCTGAAGCTCGGTTGGGACATCTGGTGGAGCGAAATAGCTCTCTGTCTCAGCAATCTAAGAGAAGCTCGGATATTTTCAAGGTTGCTGATGGGTTAACTGTTGTTGGGTTCCTTAGGCGTTGATGCTGCAGACGGAAGTCATCTGCTGTAGAAGCCCAGATGAAAACTTTCTGTTGGATAAATTCGGCTGGAGTCTGATTGCTAGAGAAGTCCATCTAGAATTTATCTGATGTAGAAGCTTGTCTGAAGACTTTCGGAGAGGTCCGGTTGCATGAGGAATCCGATAGAAGGTCGACCGATAGCAAAATTCAGAAGGTGCTATAGAAGGTTGACCGATAGAAGAGTCTGAAAGGCATTGTAGAAGTTTGTCTGTTGGAGGAGTCTAGAGGACACTGTGGAAGGTCAACTGCTGGAGGGGTCTGAAGGGAATTTGTCCATTGGAGGGGTCTAGTTGGCACTGTTGAAGTCCGGTTGGCACTGTTGAAGGTTGATGGCTGGAGAGGTACAGAAGACATCGGAGATAGTTGGTCACTGTAGAAATCCGGCTGCTGGAGTCCGTCCGTTGTAGAAGTTCGTCTGGAATCCATCCGCTATAGAAGTTCGGACGGAGTTCGATTCTTGCAGAAGTCCGAAAGGAGGCCGCTTACTGTAGAAGCTCAGATGGAGATCGATTGTCGTGGAAGCCCGAATGGAGACCGCTTATTATAGAAGCTCGGTTGAAGTCCGTAGGTAATAGAAGTTTGGATGGAATTTGCTTATTCTAGAAGCTTGGATGAAATTCGGAAGGCGATCGACCATTGTAGAAACTTGGATGGAGTTTGGTTACTGTAGAAGTCCTGCTGCTGGAGAAGCCCGGACATTGATGAAGTCTGGAAGAAGCTCGGAGTAAAGTCGATCGTGACAGGAGAAAGTCCGAAAGAGATTCAAAGAGTAGTCGATCACTGTAGAAAATTGACTGATAGTGAAGCCCAGAGAGCATTTGGAGCAGTCCGATAGATGACTGAAGAAACTCATTATTGGAGAAGTCCAGAGGATACGATAGGAGTTCATCCATTGGAAGAATCTGGAGGACACTGTGGAAGGTCGACTGCTGGAGGAGTCCGGATGGTACTATGGAAGCTCGGACGGCCGAGGGAGTTCAGAAAGATACCGCACAAGGTCGAAAATTGAAAGAGTCCTGGGAGGGTTGGCCTCTTACAAACTTCAGCTGGGGTTATTTTATACCCAACACTAGTCTCCCTACTTTCGAATTTGGATTTCGAATGAAGGAAGTACAGAAAAATTTTCACAGTCGAAGTTGCCCCCCTTGATTTTTGTACTCGATTGTTTCCAGATATTTTGGTGCTTGGCGCACCGATGCTGGAGTCTTTTCAAATGAAAAGGAATTTTTTCATTACCTTGTCTATTCTTGCTCTGAGTTATTGTTTGCGGAGCTTCTCTTATCTTTTGTCTTATTCGATGTCGACGTTGTTTGAAGGTTCCTGGTCATCGCCGTGTTGATTCATCCTTTTTGTTTATGACCGAAGGTCTTTTCGAGGCCATTCGAAATTGACGCTTTCTTCCAGTGTTCAAGCTTGGGGCCCGAACTTCTCATTACTTTGAGGAAGTCTATTTTCTCCTGCTAGTATTGGGTTCTCCCTTAGAGACTGAGGATTTTTGACAAGAGTTTTCTTCCTCATTGAGATGAGGTCCCTTGCATCTTAGATGTAATTCATTTTTTCTTTATCTCTGGTGTAGCTCGTCGCTTTTCTTTTTTTTCTCCCTTCTTTTTTTTATGTTTGGGCGAGAGTTTTCCCTCTGCTCCTAACGGGGTTGTAGGGATGTAGAGGAGCCGTTGAGGAGGATTTTTTCCTCATCCGGTCTTAAACGACCACATCTTCATTTGTGTCAGGATGAGATTCTCCTCCTCTTCCTGACCCAGTCAATTTCAGCTCATGTTAGGATGAGGTTTTCTTCCTATTTCTAACAGGACTGTGGGAGCATATAAAGGCCATTGCGAGGACCCCTCCCCCCATCCGGTCTCTTAATAATCGGATCTTTGACTTTGCTCATGTTAGGATGAGGTTCTCCTCCTGTTCCTAATATGGCTGTGGGGGTACATAAGGACCATTGTGAGGGCCTTTCTCCCCATCCAATCTCTTAATAATCAGATCTTCGACTTTGCTCATGTTAATAATTGGGCCTTCATTTGTGTCGGGATGAGGTTCTTCTCTTGTTCCTGACATGCTTAGTTTCGACTGTCTAAAGGAGCTACTCCCTGTCGTTATAAGCTTATGCCAAAAGAAAAGATATGCGAATATGAAACTTTTATTTAAGACAAAGTTATCGGTAATACATTCGTAAATTTTTCAAATTCTATGGTCGCAGAAGGTCCGCTCCTCCGAGCTCTTTTAGATAGTATGTTCCAGGCCGGACTACCTCCCTGACTTCATACGGGCCTTCCCAGTTTGGGGCAAGTTTTTCTTGGTTTTGAGGTTGTAAAACAGTGGCTCACCGAAGTACTAAGTCCCTCACTCTGAAGGCTTTGCTCTTGACCAGGGAGTTGTAGTAGCGGACTGCTTTCTGCTTGTAGGCTGCCATCCGAACTTAAGCTGTCTCCCGCTTTTCTTCTAACAAGTCGAGGTTGGCCTTGAGATCCCGTGAGTTACGCTGTTCGTCGAATGCCATGACTCGCGTCGATGGAAGCTTGAGTTCAATCGGGATAACGGCTTCTGTTTCGAAGGCTAAGGCAAAGGGGGTCTCCCCCTTGCGCAGTCTTTGGATAGTTCGATATGTCTATAACACATGATAAAGCTCGTCTGCCCAAATTCTCTTTGCTTTTTCAAGTCTCACCTTGATTCCTTGCAACAGAGTCCTGTTGGTCACTTTGGCTTCGTCGTTTGCCTGTGGATGGGCTCCTGACATGAAGTTATGGGAGATGTTTAAGTCCTCACAAAATTCAGCAAACCTTGCTCCAGCAAATTATCGCCCATTATCAGTAATGAGAGTTCTGGGTAAGCCGAACCTACAAATGATTGACTTCCAAACGAAGTCCTGCACTTTAGCTTCTGTGATTTTCGCCAAAGGTTCGGCTTCGATCCACTTGGTGAAGTAGTCAATTGCCATCAGGAGGAACTTTCGCTGTCCGGACGTCATGGAAAAAGGTCCAAGGATATCCATCCCCCATTGTGCAAACGGCCATGGGGCACTCAAAGGTGTAAGTCCGGAGGCGGGTTGTCTTTGGATATTCACATATCTCTGACATCGATCACACTTTCTGACATATTCAATGGAGTCATGGTACATTGTAGGCCAGTAATAACCTTATCGTAGCAGTTTGTGGGATAAAGATCTGGCCCCTAGGTGACTTCCACAAACTCCTTCATGTACCTCCCACAAGGCAAAGTTGACTTCAGAAGGTCGGAGACATTTCAGGAGGGGCAAAGAGTACGACCTCTTGTACAGCTTGCCCTCATAAAGGATATATTGGGAGGCCTGGTTTCTAAGCTTCTAAGCTTCTTTTGCATCATGAGGAAGAACTCCATCTTTGAGGTAGCAACCAGTGGGTCAATCCAGCTGGGTTCATGACTGATCTCCATTACAAGCTGTGGTTCTTCCGTACTTGGACATTTCAGAACTTCGAAGAGGACTTCCTTGGGTAGTTCAGCTGGAGCCAATGTAGCCAACTTGGAGAGAAGATCGGCCCTGGTATTTTCTGCTCTTGGAATCTACTTGATGTCAAAGCTGCCAAAGGCAGGGATGATCTCTTTTATCTTTTCGAGATACTTAGCTATACTGTCCTCCCGAGCTTCATAGTTTTCGCTGACTTATCCCACCATCAATTGAAAGTCACTGTAGACTTGGAGCCAATCTACTTCTAGTTCTTTGCTGATCTTTAGTCCTACAATCATAGCATCATATTCTACTCCATTATTTATCGCAGAGAATTTGAAGCGCAGCGCGTACTCTGCGATAATTCCTTCCGGATTGACCAAGATCAGGCCCACGCCCGCGCTTGACATGTTGGAGGAACCATCCACATAGAGGGCCCAAAAACCATCAGAAAGATCTGTTCCTTCTTCAGGGGAGTTCGGCTGGAGCCCTGGGTTGTCAACTTCACCTCGTTCAAGTTCGGCTTCTTTCGGGATAGTGCATTCTACTATGAAGTCTGCTAATATCTGGGCTTTTATCATCGATCGAGGTTGATAGTTGATATCAAAATTCATGAGCTCGACTGCCCATTTCGCTATCCTTCTGAAAGCATCCACTCGATGCAGAATTGCCTTAATCGGCTGGTCGGTGAGCAGTGTTATGGTGT
Organism: Elaeis guineensis; assembly: GCF_000442705.2. Taxonomy (NCBI): domain Eukaryota; kingdom Viridiplantae; phylum Streptophyta; class Magnoliopsida; order Arecales; family Arecaceae; genus Elaeis; species Elaeis guineensis. Next base: position 11,492,668 of record NC_026006.2, on the reverse strand, counting down.
ACCTTTGAAAGTATGGTCAGAGCCTTTGGGCTGCAATCAACAGGGCGTAAGTTAGTTTCTCTAACTTAGTGTACCTAGTTTCAGCATCTCTCAATACTCGACTTATGTAGTAGATCGACCGTTGAATTTTTACTTCTTCCTTAACCAGAACTGCTGCGAGAGCCATAGAGGAGACCGCCAGGTACAGGAACAACTCTTTTCCAGGTTCGGGGTTTGCCAATAGCAGAGGTGAGCCGAGGTAGTTCTTTAATTCTTCGAATGCTTGCTGACATTCAATGGTTCAACAAAAGTTCTTCGACTGCTTAAGAGTCTGAAAGAAAGGTAGGCACCATTCGGCCGACCTTGAGATGAAGCGATTCAGAGCTGCTACTCTCCCAGTAAGGCGCTGAACTTTTTTTATTGACTTTAGGGTGGTCATTTCCTGGATGGCACGAATCTTTTTCAGATTTGCTTCGATCCTGCGCCCTGATACCATAAAGCCCAAGAATTTCTCTAAGGTTACTCTAAAAGTGTACTTGGTTGGGTTCAGCTTCATCTTGTATTTCTGGAGGGCGCTGAAGGTCTCCTCAAGGTCAGTGACGTGGTTCATTGAGGATTTACTTTTTACAAGCATGTCGTCGGTGTAGACCTTCATGTTACGACCGATCTACTCTTTGAAGATCTTGTTCACCAGCCATTGATAGGTCGCCCCTGCATTTTTGAGACCAAAAGGCATGACCCTATAATAGTAAAGACCACGATCAGTGATAAAAATAATCTTTTCTTCATCCTCTGATGCCATCCTGATTTGATTGTAGCCGGAGAATGCATCCATGAAAGTGAGAAGCTCGTGGCTCGAGGTTGCATCCACTAATTGGTAAATTCTGGATAGAGGGTAACTGTCCTTCGGGCAGGCTTTGTTCAGCTTTTTGAAGTCTATACACATCCTCCACTTGCTGTTCACCTTCTTGACGAGAACCACATTGGAGACCCAGTTCGGATAGTTGACTTCTCTGATGAATCTAGCTTTCAGGAGTTTATCAACTTTCTCAGCTATTGCCTTCTGCCTTTCCAGTGCATGACCTCAGATTTTTTTCTTCATCGGTCGATGTTTGGGATCAACGGCTAGACGGTGTTCCATGACTTTCGCATCAATCTCCGGCATGTCCGTCGGAATCCAAGCAAAAATATCTGCATTCTTTTGTAGAAAATTGATGAGCTATGTCCGTACCTCTTCTCCCAGATTGGAGCTGATCTTCACCACGTGCTCTTCATTCCCATCATTCAAAGGAATTGAGACAAGATCTTCAATTGGCTCACCCCGTTCTTCAGCAAGGTCGTCGCGGGTGTCTAATCCATCAACCAGACAGGGGTCAGACTGACCATTTCTTTGTAAGGCTATGTTATAGCAGTGTCTTGCCAGGACTTGATCTCCTCTGACCTCTCCGACCCCTTGGCTTGTAGAAAATTTTAATTTTAAATGGTAGGTCGATACCACAACTCGGAGGATGTTGAGGCCAGATCGACCGAGTATTGCATTGTAGGTAGACGGTGCCCTTACTATCAGAAAATCCACTTGCACTTTAGATTGTTTCGGGCACCGACCTATAACTACGATCAAAGTTATTACTCCTTCCACTGGCACAGCATCGCCAGTGAACCCTACCAATGGGGAGCTTATCGGCCCTAATCGATCATCCGAAATGGATATTTTTGAGAATGCATCGTAAAATAAAATATCGATCGAGCTTCCATTATCAACAAGAATGCGGCATACATCATAGTCAGCAATATTTAAAGAAACTACAACTACATCATTATGGGAGAATTGAATCTCCTGGGCATCTTCTTCAGTAAAGGTTATAGATTCTTCAGTCCTTTACCGCTTGGGTGGTTCGGTCGATCCACTGGCTGCTCCCTGCCAGAGTCCTCCAGAGAGGGTGTTGATGATCCTGATTGGAGGCCAATCTTCAGGTTGTTCTTCCTTCCTTGGTGGCTCTGGTTATGGTAGGGCCCTCGACTGATCTTCTCTACCTTCAGGCCAACGTTGGATGAATCTGTTGAGCCGACCTCGTCTGATGAGCTCCTCGATCTCATCTCGAAGCTGAATACACTCCTCTGTGTCGTGGCTATGGTCATGATGATAGAGGCAGAACTTGTTTGGGTTGTGCTTCTCGGGGTGTGTGCGCATCCTTTCCGACCTTCACAGCTGATCCCTGATCTCCATTAGCACTTGAGTTTTTGGAGTATTGAGAGGGGCGTAGCTGTAGAATCTTTCTGGGGGAGAGCTTCGTCGAACTCTACAGTTTGGGTTTCTCTGCCTATGAGCTCGGGGGGGAGTTCGGACATGCTTGTGTCTGGGGAGAGTTCGAGAACGTGGTTGAGCTTCACTCGGCTCTTTTTCAACTGCAGGCTTGTTGGAGTCACCTGCCTGCTGCTCCTTCGCGGCCTCCTCGTCCTTCAGCTTGAAGGCTTCCTCTACTCGGGCATATCCTTCGGCCCGAGCTAGCAAATCAGCGAAGTCCCTGGGATACTTCTTTTTCAAGAAAAATAGAAGATCATTCTTTTGAAGACTGCTCTTTAGGGCAGCCATTGCAACTGATTGGTCCAAGTTTCGGACCTCCAATGCGGCAGCATTAAAATGGTTGACATAAGTTCAGATGGATTCTCCCTCATTTTGCTTGATATTGATGAGGGACTCTGAACCTCTCTGGAGACGTCGGCTACTGATGAAATGAGCCGCAAACTGGTGGCTCATTTGATCAAAGAAGAAGATAGTATCTGACTTCAATGTCGAGTACCAATTTCTTGCTGCTTCCTTTAAGGTAGATGGGAAAGCTCAGCACAGGATGGCGTCTGGTGTGGCATGGAGCATCATCATTGTCCGAAAGGCCTCCAGGTGGTCAACCAGATCCGAGGTCCCATCGTAGCTCTCAAATTGGGGGAGCTTGAAGTTCGACGGGATCAGTTCCTGTATAATCCTTTGAGAAAAAGGAGGGTCAGTACAGATATCCTCACCATAAGAAGGGGGAGCATGGTGGAGCTCTTCGACCTGTCGATGCATCTCTTGGAACCTTTGATCCCAGAGATCCTCTCGATCATGAATCTCGAGGGTCTTCTGGCAGAATGGAGGTAGGGACCCTCTGGGGGTGGAATTATGATCAGACAGAGGGCTCTCCACCCTCTGCTTCCCCTTTTCAGGGGATACAGGGTGATTGGCCCAAGTGGGCCGCCCGATCGTCAGATTCTAAAACTCCGACGATACTCTTTCGAACTGCACAGATGCCTACAGCTACTACTGCTGCTGCATGATCTGTGCCGCTTCGGTGAGGCCTCCGACCTGCTGAACCAGCAGGTCAAACTGCTCCATGCCGATTGCCGTTGCCAGAGGAGGAGAAGCTTGGAAAATTAGAAACAAGGTCGGAGCTGGTAGATGTTACTGAGATCTAGCCATGGAGGCCATAGATCACCTGGTGGATGCCTTTCGGGGAGGCATCAGGTTGGGATCTAGCCGGAGAAGAAGAAAAAGATGTCGAAGAAGATGATCGGAGACAGTCCCGTTGAGTACTCCTTTAAGAACAAGGGTCCTGCGAAGACACGCCCCTTTTTCTAGCGCTAATTCTGTTGGTGCAGAATTCTACTGATGTCGGAGAAGCTAGAATCGAGGGGATCACGGCCGCCATCGGAACCTACAAGGAAAGTCTAAACCAGAGTTGGGGGTGCTCCGGCAAGACCCTCCGACGCTCAAGTCAGTACTCTGCTTCAATAGAAATGGAGCACTCGAATGAAATTTTAGCAGAGTTTAGAGATAATACTTAGAGCTTAGAGGAGAACGTATCTGGGGGGTCTCTTTTATAGATGGAAGAGTGTAACCGATTGACAGTGACGTCAGTAACTGCTTGGTAGTGGGCCGTTAGGGGCCACGTGGAGTTTGTTACAGAGAGTAGTGGTGTCTGTTGTCACGACTTGCTGGGGAGTTCGGGCCAGACGGCTGAAGCTCGGTTGGGATGTCTGGTGGAGTGGAATAGCTCTCTGTCTCAGCAATCTAAGAGAAGTTCGGATGTTTCTGAGGTTGCTGATGGGTTAACTGTTGTTGGGTGCCTTAGGCGTTGATGCTGCAGACGGAAGTCATCTGCTGTAGAAGCCCAGACATAAACTTTCTATTGGAAAAATCTGATTGGAGTCTGATTGCTAGAGAAGTTCGTCTGGAATTTATCTGATGTAGAAGCTTGTCTGAAGACTGTCTGCTGGAGAGGTCCGGTTGCATGAGGAATCCGGTAGAAGGTCGATCGATAGCAAAATTTGGAAGGTGCTATAGAAGGTTGATCGATAGAAGAGTCCGAAAGGCATTGTGGAAGTTTGTCCGTTGGAGGAGTCTGGACGACACTGTGGAAGGTCGACCGCTGGAGGAGTCCGGAGGAAATTTGTTCGTTGGAGGGGTCTGGTTGGCACTGTTGAAGTTTGATTGGTGCTGTTGAAGGTTGATGGCTGGAGAGGTACGGAAGACACCGGAGATAGTCGATCACTATAGAAATTTGGCTGCTGGAGTCCGTCCGTTGTAGAAGTTCGTCTGGAATCCATCTGCTGTAGAAGTTCGGACGAAGTCCGATTCTTACAGAAGTTTGGAAGAAAGCTGCTTACTGTAGAAGCTCGAATGGAGATCGATCATCGTGGAAGTCCGAATGGAGACCATTTATTGTAGAAGCTCGGCTGAAGTCTACTTGCAATAGAAGTTCAGACGGAATTCGCTTACTGTAGAAGCTCGGATGAAATTCGAAAGGCGGTCGATCACTGTAGAAACTTGGATGGAGTCTGGTTACTGTAGAAGTCCTGCTGCTGGAGAAGCCCGAACATTGACGAAGTCCCGAAGATGCTCAGAGTAAAGTCGATCGTGACAGGAGGAAGTCTGGAAGAGATTCGGAGAGTAGTCAATCACTATAGAAAATCGGCTGATAGTGAAGCCCAGAGAGCATTTGGACCAGTCCGATAGATGACTGAAGGAGCTCATTATTGGAGAAGTCCAGAGGGACCGATAGGAGTTCATTCGTTGGAGGAATCTGGAGGACACTGTGGAAGGTCGGCTGCTGGAGGAGTCCGGATGGTACTGTGGAAGCTCGAATGGCCGGGGGAGTTCAGAAAGACGCCACACAAGATCGAAAGTCGGAAGAGTTCTGGCAGAGTTGGCCTCTTACAAACTTCGACTGGGGTTATTTTATACTCAACAGGAGTTAATGTATTAATGTATTTCAATTTAGCAAAATCTGAGCCTGGATAATCCATATGATGGATTTGAAAAAGATTGAAATATAATGTAGATGACTTATCTAGGATTGACAGTTAAATCCTAGGTCATCCTCGAGCATTAGGGTTAATGGGATGAATTATATGGTAACTGTTGGAGCACGATCTCGGCTCCTCCCACAGACCTTGGGTGCAGCAGAACCAGCAACGAATAGATCTGGAGTCGTTTGGACACGATTCAAGGCCCTTGACGAAATCAGCCTGGTTGTTGTCTTCTTCGTCAGCCTTTCGTTCCAGATGAAGAACACCTCTGAAACTACCTCTAAAAAATCCAAGATCTAGATCAAACCTGGATCGAGGTCCTCCAATTCATAGATCTTGAATCTGGATATTCTAGATGGGGAAGAAGATAGATGGAGACAGACCTCGCAGATCTGTCCTGCTGCAGCCTTTCCTGTAGATCTGTTGATGGAGATCTCATCCGTACCTCAAACGACCTCAGATCAACTCCAGATCTGAGAGGAACTTGTACCAACCTCTTTTCAAGAGATTCCAGGTCTTGGACCTGGTGTTTGGGTGACTGCAAGAGAGGGGAGAGAAGAAATGGCTGGCGGCTGCAAGGAGGAAGAGGCTAGCGCCTCCCTTCCTTTCTTTCCTTTTATGGACTGGCGGCAAGAAACCCTAGGGTTTCTTGCTCCTGGGGCATGGAAGATGGCTGGAGAGAGAGGGAGAAGAGAGAGAGAGACTTGGAAGAAAGAGTTGTCTATTTTTTTGGCTTTAATCCAACCTATACACAGTACATGTATATATAAACACCGAGTCAAGTGACCCAAACCCAAAACTCCCTTGACCAACTCTATGGGAGATTAGGTTAACCCAAGCCCATGTACACCCATGACTCGACCTAATCTCACCTATCGTGGGCCCAGACCTGGCCCATAAATAGTTGGTCCCTTGAGTTCCACATAACCTAGACCTCAAGAACCCGAAAGGCCCACAGCCTTTCAACCTAGGGCCCAACTAGCCCTAGAGCCTCCATGAAGCCCTCATGAATGATGGACCTTGGCCTTAGCCTTGGTCCCCTGGACCTTGGGCACACCACCTGGATCATAACAATCTCTATCTTGGTGTCCCAAGGCCTCAACCAGCTCCACTCTGTCCTTGCAACTGTAGACCCATTTGCAGCCAATAGGCCTCTTCCCTTGTGGCAACTGCACCAATCGCCACATCTGGTTCTGGTGGAGAGGTTGCATCTCCTCGAACATCGCCTGGACCCACCGCTCTCTGTCCTGGCTTTTAATAGCCTCCTGATACATATATGGGTCTCCATTCACTATCATCAGGGCATATGACAGCATCTCCTCGAAGCCATATCGGTTCGGTTGCCTGATGGTCCTCTTGGGCTTGTGTAGGGCAACACCGATATCAGTCCTCGGTCCAGCTCGCTCCTGCTGGACCTCTCCACCTTGATCATCCATCCGAGTCCTCTCCACCTGTGGAGACACCTTAGGTAGGTGCTCCACCTGAATGTCATGTCCTCCCGTAGTACTTGCAAGAGGCAAACGGTAAGCTGCGCTGCTGGATCTCCTCCTGCTCCTGCTACTCCTCCATGCCTGCTCGCCTCCGTAGGACTGACTCCTCATCAAAAGTTACATCCCGACTAATGATGACCTTCTTTTTCAAGGGATCCCACAGCCTATATCCCTTGACTCCTCACGGATAGCCTAGAAACACCGTCTTGAGTGATCTGGCGTCTAGCTTGCTCCGCTCACCAGCTCCAATGTGCACATAGGCCGTGCACCCAAATACCCGTAGATGGTCCAGCCCAACTGTCGTCCCAGACCACACCTCCTCTGGAAGCCTGCCATCCAACCTGGTGTGAGGTGACCGATTGACCAAGTAACCTGCTGCGTCAACTGTGTCAACACAGAACTCCTTTGGAAGCCCTGCCTGCAGCCTCATGTATCGTGCCTTTTCCAAAAGTGTTCTGTTCATCCTCTCGGCCACCCCATTCTGCTGTGGAGTCCCCCTAACTGAGAAGTGTCTTCTGATCCCACACTCCTCACAGTAGTCCTGGAACTCTCTGCTGGTGTACTCCCCGCCATTGTCTGATCTCAGACACTTCACGCTCCTCCCCTGCTCCTTGTCCACCTCCGCTCTCCAGATCTTGAACTTGGTGAAGACCTCTGACTTCTCTCTCATGAAGTAAATCCAGAGTTTCCTTAAGAAATCATCAATCAGGGTCATGAAGTATCTGGCCCCATTCCTAGCTAAAACTGGGGCTGGTCCCCACACATCCGTGTGTACTAACTCCAGAGGGGCTGCACTGCGGGCTGTACTGATGGTGAACTGAACTCTTCTCTGCTTTTCCATCTGGCAAGGCTCACAGATCTCCTCTGTAGCACCATCCTCCAGATCAGAGATGAGTTTTCTCCTGCTCAACTCCCTCAGCCCTCTGTCACCCATGTGGCCTAGGTGGTAGTGCCACATCTTGTAAGCCCCCTGCTGGTCCTGTGCTGCAGCTGCTGCATCAGACTCTCCGGTCATCACAGATCCCTCCATGCAATAGAGGTTATTATCCAACCTCCTGCCTCTCATCACCACCATAGCTCCATTGGAGATGTTCAGTACTCTGCTTCTAGCCCTACTGCTGAAGCTATATCCACTGCGCTCCAAGTAGCCAAGTGACACCAGATTCTTTTCCAGCTCCGGGATGTGCTTTACATTTGTCAATGTCCTCACAATCCCATCAAACATCCTCACCCTGACTATTCCTATCCCAGCCACCTTGCAAGGATGATTGTCGCCTAGAGTTACTGGTCCCTCATCTGTCTTGGTGTATGTAGCAAACCAAGACCTGTGTGGTGTGTAGTGATGTGAGCACACAGAGTCTAGTGTCCACTCCTTTGTGTACTGCCTGTGACCATCTGATACCACAAGTAGATCATCCTCCACCTACTGTCCAGCAACTGTACTCACTGATTCTGAGCCACTTCTTTCTCCCTTCTTGCTCTTCCATAGTGGACATTCTTGCTTGAAGTGCCCGAACTCGTTGCACTTGAAGCATTTCACCTCTTTCTTTCCCTTCCTGGACTTGGACCACCCCCTAGACTTGCTTCTACCTCTGCCTCTACCTGTCCTCTCCCCTACTGCCAAACCCTCCTGGGGAGCCCGATCTCTGGTCAACTTTTCTCTCTGCTCATTTGACCTCAGTACCGAGACCATGTCCTCATACTCCAGAGTCTCCTTGCCGTAGAGCAGTGTAGTCACCAAAGAATCATATGATCCAGGCAGCGAACATAGAAGCAATAGAGACTTGTCCTCCTCATCCAGCTTCACCCCGATATTCACCAACTCCATGCACAACTGGTCGAATCTCTGAATGTGGCCAATCACATCAGATCCCTCCTGCATCTGAAGACTGTACAACCTCTTCTTCAGCATCAGCTTGTTGCACATATTCTTTCCCATGTACATGGTGTGCAACTTCGACCAAAGGCCCTTCGGGGTCTTTTCTTCCAGCACCGAATACAATGCCGCATCCGCCAAATATCCTCTGATCACCGAGCATGCTTTCTTCTCCAACAATGCCCACTGTCTATCTGTCATTCCCTCAGGCTTCTCATCCAAAGCCTGATCCAGATCTGCTTGCACCAGAAGATCCTCCACCCAGATTTTCCACATGAAAAAATTCCCCTTGCCATCAAACTTCTCAAAATCGACCTTCATATTGCTGCCCATGATTGGATCCAAGTCAAACAAGCAATATAAATTCAAGAAGTGTAGAATATACCTTGATGGTACCTTGCTAAAAATTTTTAGCGCTTGGGATCTTCAACTTCTCGCACTTGGAACCACTTCCTCACAACCGTGGCTCTGATACCAACTATTGGAGCATGATCCTGGCTCCTCCCACAGACCTTGGGTGCAGCAGAACAAGCAACAAATAGATTTGGAGTCGTCTGGACATGATTCAAGGCCCTTGACGAAATCAGTCTGGTTGCTGTCTTCTTCGTCAGCCTTTCATTCCAGATGAAGAATGCCTCTGAAACTACCTCTAAAAAATCCAAGATCTGGTACCCAACCAGATCAGACTTGGACCAAGGTATTTTAATTTATAGATCTTGAATCAGGGTATTCTAGATGGAGAAAAAGATAGATGGAGACAGACCTCGCAGATCTATCCTGCTGTAGCCTTTCCTGTAGATCTGTTGATGGAGATCTCACCCGTGCCTCAAACGACCTCAGATCAACTCCAGATCTGAGAGGAACTTGTACCAACCTCTTCTCAAGAGATTTTAAATTCTGGACCTGGTGTTTGGGTGACTGCAACAGAGGGGAGAGAAGAAATGGCTGGCGGCTGCAAGGAGGAAGAGGCTAGCGCCTCCCTTCCTTTCTTTCCTTTTATGGACTGGCAGCAAGAAACCCTAGGGTTTCTTGCTCCTGGGGCATGGAAGATGGCTGGAGAGAGAGGGAGAAGAGAGAGAGAGACTTGGGAGAAAAAGTTATCTATTTTCATGGCTTTAATCCAACCTATACACAGTACATGTATATATAAACACCGGGTCAAGTGACCCAAATCCAAAACTCCCTTGACCAACTCTATGGGAGATTAGGTTAACCCAAGCCCATGTACACCCATGACTCGACCTAATCTCACCTATCCTGAGCCCAGACCTAGTCCATAAAGAGTTGATCCCTTGAGGCCCATATAACCTAGACCTCAAGAACCCGAAAGGCCCACAGCCTTTCAACCTAGGGCCCAACTAGCCCTAGAGCCTCCATGAAGCCCTCATGAATGATGGACCTTGGCCTTAGCCTTGGTCCCCTGGGCCTTGGGCACACCACCTGGATCATAACAGTAACCATACACCAATAGGTTCTTGAATGTTCTTTGCCTTCATTCGACCTATCCAGACGTCGGGTCACCATTGCTAGATAGTTACATTGATGGGTTTAAGAAATTATTCCTATGCTATCGGTTTAGGTTCGGACCTATGGAGTCACACTCAAAAAAAAAAATTTAACTGATCATGTGGTTGATCAACGATTAAGAATTATTTAAGGGCTTAATCATCAATTCGATTGATAGTTAACCTTATGCAAAAATTGTAATAAATTTATTCACTAAGTATTAGTAAAATAATGAAAGATTAATTAATAATTAGATTACTGATTAGATCAATTTGATTGAGTGAAGAGGATTAGATAAAATTTAATTGAATTAGATTCAATTAGGTTTGATCTGATTAGGTTATGAGATGATCTAATTTCTAAGAGAAATTTGTTCCTGATTTGATCAAAACTTTGAATCAATCAATTATTAATTTTATTGAAATTTGATTAAGAATTTATGAACCTAATTAGATTAGATTTTATTTATTTTATTTGGGCTAAACCAGATGTGATTTGGTTTAGATTCAAATAAGAAAATTAAGAGTCTATTGTTAGGATCCAGCCATGTAACAGAAAGTAATTTTTAAAATTTTAAAATCATATAAATTAATAGCTGTATCAAATAAAACTATTGAGCCAGAATCCAAACCCTAGAATCACCTTATCGATATCGATAAAATAAAAACAAGCATGCCAAAAGGATAGAATTTTATACTTTTAATAAATTAAAAAAGTGGCATGTTGGTGTTCTCTATAAGACCCCAAGATAGAAGTCCTCCAATGATGATCCACATGGAAGTTAGCCAAGATCCTTCCTAACTGGTGCGCTGCCGCAGCCTAGTCCCCTGAAGAATACTGCTGGCTTCGAACTTATGGTATGATCGTGCCAAAGTCCAGTTGCTTTTGATCTCACCACTAGAATGACATCAAGATAATACTTTTCAGATGTCTTACAACCTAGAATTTGATTTTTAGCTCCAACATATGGAAAAACCAAACCCTAGGGCACACAAGCAACCCTTGCCAAAAATCTCACCACCCTTCTTGCAATTTTTGCCACTCAATTTTCTCTTGTCTTTTTCTTAAATTTTTTTCAAAATTTTTCCTATGATTTTCATGTCCCTCTCTTTGATTTCAATCCAAAATCATAGTACCCAGCCATCTAGGACATCCCATCTAAATAAGGGACCAAGGGATCTGTCATGAGATAAAGGGGCACCAACCTTTGGCGCTCCAACTTCTCACATGGTGAATAAACTCATCATGTAGAATTTTTGGTGCATCAGATGCTTGCAGCAGAAGGAGTCTTCCTCCTCTATGTGTCATTAAAATTTTACATTAAATTGGCATTAAATCATAGGATATCTATTTTAGAAATAAAAGCAATGCGTATTAGTTAAGAGCCTTCTTTAAGAAGGACTCTCCATTTCACACGCCAAATTGAGGTGGGCAGCATTTATTTTTTGCTGTGGCTTCTAGTGGGTGTAGAGGAATCCTTTTTCACTTGAAACTAGTTCAACCTGGATAAGGATCCAATTTAAATTGACCCAATCCCATTAGGTCAAAGGCAACTGGTCTAGGTTAGCTCAAACACTTTGATCTAAATCAATTTAGAAACTTAGATTAATACAATATGCTAGCATATCTAATTAACCAATAGAATTTATATTAAACTCTAATTAGATTAGATTAAGGGTAAATCCTAAAGTGTTTAACCTATTAGATTCTAAATCTAGCCAGCAGTGGATCAAGACTTTCGACGTAACCCTAATCCGATGAGATTAGGTCACCCAAAGAGTCCCAAGCAACTTGAACTCTTCCAAATTGATTTCAGAATCAAATTCTTTTAATTTTAATAAATCCATAAGTTAAGATTGATGTCTAGCAACATATCATGACTATTTGAAAGATTTAAAATTTTGATAAAAGATTATCAAAATATCCTTCAATGGTAAGTTACCATGTAATTCAATCTTTCAGTCAAACAACATCTCAGATGAGCTGTAGGTATGAAAATATGTCAAATCCAATCACTTATCACTATGTATCTTGATTTGAAGATGATGATTTAATTGATGATATATTAGAAATTTTTTTTAGTTATCATCCTGCTTTGGCCAAAGACTTGTAGAATAACCGATCTATGAGATCACATAGGATATTCGCTCTCCTTATTAGGAGTGACTGATCTCTTATTGATCACTCACAACCTCCATGCATACTTTACCATATCCAAAACATGCCACACAAGGATCAAAGAACCAAGTTAAGCAATGAACCAAAATATGGATCCATGTACATAAGGTACCATAGTGACCTCAGGTCAAAAGATCACTTACACAACTCCCACTAGAGAATCATCAGTTGACATGTAAATAAGACTCCATCTGATATTCTCTCGTACGTCAATTCAATGAACTCATTCTCTAATGAGCACCTATATCCTTGTATTAGTATCATCACACAAGTGGTTGTGAGATCAACCACTCTCATTTCTAAGCATACATAGGACATGCTAGTCTTACTAGTATCGTTGATCTCTGACTCAATATACCAACGATTAGAAATATTTTAAGTTAGAGCTATTAAGGATTTAGATCTCACTGATGTGATCTCATCACGACCCTAAAATCATTGTTCAAACCTATAGGGTTTATTATAATCTTAAGAACAACAAGATGCAGCATATAATGAATCAAAAATATCTATTATATTAATAACATAAATGTTAATTACATGAGTCTGAAAGATAAATTATAATAAACATCTTATCGTATCCTATATGCAATTGACTTATAGGCATTATTCTTTCAATCTCTCACTTATACTAAAGCCAATCGCCTCTATACTTGATGCCCATACTATCAAGATGGCAGCTAAACTGCTATATTGACAAGACCTTAGTGAACGGATCCGTTATATTGTTCTTGGTGTCAACTCGCTCCATGATCATATTGCGTCTTTTGACTATCTTCTGAACGAGGTGGAACCATCTTAGGATGTGCTTGGATTTATGATGAAACCTTAGTTCTTTGACTTGAGTAACTGCCCCAGTATTATCACAATAAAGGGGTACTGGTTGTTCAATCTCTGAAATCACATCCAACTCTGTAATGAATTTTTTCATCCAAACAATCTCCTTTACAGCCTCACTTGTAGCAATATACTTAATCTCAGTGATCGAGTCAGCAATACTTTGCTGTTTGGAACTTTTCCAACTTACTGCACCACCATACAAGGTGAACATATACCCAGATATAGATTTGTTATCATTTGAATCAGATTGAAAACTAGAATCTGTATAACCTTCTAGTTTTAAATCAGATCCACCATATATCAAAAAAATATCTCTAGTCCTTCTCAAGTACTTGAGTATATTTTTCATAGCTTTCCAATAATTCTCTACAGGATCAACCTGAAATCTACTTACAATGCCCAAGGCATTAGCTACATCAGGCCTGGTACACAACATAGCATACATTATTGATCCTACTGCCGAAGCATAACGAATAGAACTCATTCTATTTCTTTCTTTAGGTGTCTTAGGAGACATCTTCTTGGAGAGTTGTATGCCATGACCTATGGGCAAGCAACCTCTTTTACTTCCCTCCATGTTGAACCTCTTCAACACAAGATCAATGTACCTAGATTGGGACAAGCCTAGCATTCTTTTTGATCTATCCCTATAGATCTTTATACCAAGTATATAGGATGTCTCATCCAAGTCTTTCATAAAAATTTTTTGTGATATCCAAGTCTTGACCGATTGCAACATCGAGATATCATTTTCAATGAGCAGTATGTCATCCACATACAAGATCAAGAAGGTAATAGCACTCTCACTATTCTTCTTATACACACAAAATTCATCCATATTTTTGATGAAGCCAAATGATTTGACTGTCTCATCAAAATGGATGTTCTAGCTCCTCGATGCTTGCTTTAATCCATATATGGATCTATTCAGCTTGTATATTTGATATACTCTCCCACTTGAGACAAATCTCTCTGACTGAGTCATATAGACTTCTTCCTCAAGATTTTCATTGAGGAAGATAGTCTTGACATCCATCTGTCAGATCTTATAGTCATGGTATACCACAATAGCAAGCATTATCTGAATAGACTTGAGCATGGCTACCAGCGAAAAGATTTCTTCATAATCAACATATTATTTTTGTCTGAAAGTTTTTGCCACCAACCTAGCCTTATTGGTCTCTATCTGGCCATCTACTCCAATCTTCTTTTTGAAGGCCCATTTGCAGCCTATTAGGGTGACACCTTCAGGTGCATCAACCAAAGTCCATACTTGGTTGATATACATGGAGTCCATTTTGAATTTCATGGCATTGAGCCACTTGTCAGAGTCACTACTTATGATAGCTTTCAAATAGGTCGTGGAATCTGTTGGAAAATATATCCTAAAGTCAGTCATCTAGGTTGTAAATGATTGTGTTCTATACAAGTATATGAATTATAAAATGATAAATGTTATCTGATAGATTCATCATAAGAAATATATCTTCTAAAATAAAACTCATATATTATGATGAAGTCCTTAGAACTACTTCCAAAATGATAAAGGAAGATTTATCATGTGGTTCTTAAATCCTGCTCGTGACCAAAGGATACAATTATCACAAGGACGATAATTGTATTAAGTATAGATCGATGTATACAATATTAGTTGGTTGTCCTCTTAACCAAAACATATGGTGACATAGGTATGGCATACAGGTGATATGTAGGAATACATTTCACTGAGCGTGACCACTTTCAGAGCACTCTACTGTCAAGGGCTGCTTTGATGGGATATGAATATATGTGTGCCTCAGACCTGAGGCTGTCTCGGTGACTTGTAAGCAACTCACTGTGCTTTAGTGTCGGACTACCCAAATTTTTAATTCGATGATGGAAGGTTTCTGGGTATAGTCAAGTACTTGTGAAGTCTGAGTGTGAGTCAAGATAGGATTGATCGCTCCAAGTAAAATTGGAGATGATGCATCATTGGGTTTCAATTCAGTAAAACTTTGGCCAAAATAGTCCTAGTGAGAAGTCACAGGATTTTTGAGATTGAGACACAATATGGACCACTCTTCTTGGGTTGACAGTTTAACCCAAAGTTATCCTTGAGCATCAAGTGTCAAAGAAATAAATTATATAGTAACTATATCCACATAGATTCTAGAGTGTTGCTAAGCATACATTCAGCCTATCTGGACGTCGGATCTCATTGCTAGATGATTATATTGATTTATTAAAAAATTATTCTTATGCTACCAGTTTAGATTTGAACCTATGGGGTTACACACATAGAAGTACCTATCTGATCAAATGGCTGATCGATGATTATGAATCGTTGAAGGGTTTAATTATCAATTTGATTGATGACTAATCCTTTACAAATATTATAATAAATTATTTACTAATGGTTGATAAATTAGAAAAATAATTAACAAATAATATGATTGTTAATTAGCTCAATTTGATTAAGCAATGGAGATTGGATTAGATCTAATTGAATTGGATTCAATTAGATTGGCTTTGGATTAATTGGATGCAGCCCTATTAAATAATAGGACTTGTTTCAATTGATCTTAGGAAAATAAATTAAAATCTATGTTGAATAGAATTTAATTATTTTATATAGATTTTGATTGGATAAAATTTTATTGGATAATAGGCTTGATTGGATCAAGCCCTATTATCAAATAGCTTTCCTAATATCCATCAAGAATCAATCCCTGGATCAATGGGGTTTTAATCTAACTAATTACAAATTAAGTTAGAGCCTAATAATTGGGCTAGGATCCAATTAGTTAATTTGTTATAACTAATTCTTAAATTAGTTAGGATTGGATCCAAGAATTAGTTAGAATTTGATCAAGATCTTGAATCCTATTTGGAATAGGACTAAACCCAAACCAACCCATGTGATATTTAATCTCCACACCACAACCCTTTCACGGTGAGAAATCCTCACGCCCCATGAAGAAGCACCGCACCCCTCTCCCCTCTTCCTCCATGAAAAAGGAGGCATCCCTCCTTCTTGTCATCTAAAAATAAGGAGGGGGTGTCCAAGAGTTGGATGCCCCAACATCCCTCACGCAACATCCACTTTCTCTTCTTCTTCTTGGAGTATTTTATGAGGTTTCTATTGCTGATTTTTGGGCATCAAAGAGGACTTATTCTGCTAGTTTTATAGTAGAAAATTAAAAAAAAAAAGTTCTTCCCAAAGAGAGATAGATCAAGGAAGAAGAAGGGTCTTCTTTCTTGTGCGTAGCCTTGAAGAAGAAAGAGTTCTTCTTTCAACTTTTTTTTATTTTTTTTTCAATAAAAATTAGATTAAATCTAATTTTTAATATATATATTTAAAAAAAAAATACTAAAAAAATTTGATTTGGGTTTAGAGCTTCTTGAAGTTTTAGATCAAGGAAGAAGATGGATCTTCTTTCTTGTGTGCAGCCTTGAAGAAGGAGTTCTTCTTTCAATTTTTTTTTTATTTTTTTAAGATAAAAATTAGATTTAATTTTATTTTTAATATATAAATTTAGAAAAAAAATATCAAAAAAAATCTGGTTTGGGTTTGGGGCTTCTTGAAGTTCTAAATTAAGGAAGAAGATGGATCTTCTTTCTTGTGCGCAGCCTTGAAGAAGAAGAAATTCTTCTTTCATATATTTTTTAATTTTTTTTAAGATAAAAATTAGATTAGATTTAATTTTTAATATAAAAATTTAGAGAAAAAATATCAAAAAAATTTAATTGGGCATTTGGAGATCTCTAGAGTTCTAGATCAAGAAGAAAAGAGAAATGAAGAGAGAAGAATGGTTCTTCTCTTGGATCCCTCTTTTGGATTTGTTTAGATCTCAAGATTTTATATGATTTTTAGTATAAAAAATTAAATTAGATCTGATTTTCATCATAGAAAATCAAAGAAGAAATATTCTTCTTAAGGGCGTGAAAGGAAGAGAGAAAGGTTCTCTCTTATGCATGGAAAATTGAGAAGAAAGGGTTCTTCTCTTGATCTCTATTATAGAAATCAGATGCATGGATCCAGAAAGAAAAAGAGAGGGTCTCTTTATTCTTTATTTTCATCATATTTCTATCTAATCAGCCAATGGATGGTGTCTTCATGAGCTAGTACACTCGGGAAGATCGATCAATATGAGGACTTCGTGTGGATAGCCATGAGGCCGAATGCATGTACGACTGCCAAGCATCAAGAAGAACTATTTACCATAGATTTTAGATGTGGTGATCTGCTATCCACACCTAAGTATGAAATTTTATATTCAATTAATATTTAGATATGATCTATATATAGATTAGATCTGTCCTGTACTTGCTGAATTTTATATTTCAGATGTACATACATGTATATTAGTTCATGTCATAGATCCTGTATGGTGATTTAGATTTGATCTATGCATAAATTATAGGATAAATTATTTAATCTATATATGTTTCACTATAAAATTTTTAAAAATACATGCACATCACCCACCATGCTACCCTTCAAATGGTATCAGAGCCAGGTTCGTTATGATATGAACATATATGCATGTAGAGTTGAAATCTAGATTTAGCAATGCATGAGATGTGTTATGATCTGATTTTAGATATAATTTAATATAAAATTAGATCTAATATAATTTAGATTTGATCTAAATTTTTGCATATATGATATATGAATAAGATTAGATGTTCTGAGTAGCAACGTACTCGGATTGGATAATTATCAGGCTGTCCGATCATAGGAGCAAGTAGAGTTACATGACCCTTTCTTTCTATTCAATGGGATGCTTTTCTTGGCATATAGGGGTGCCACTGTGAGGTCCCATGAAGAAGAAAGCAAAAAGAGAAAACTTACTTTCTTGCAAAGCCCTAGATCTTGAAACCCTAGGTGTTGTTGTATGTGATACAAGTTGCGAAGAAACTAGTTACATCTAATCTTGATTCATTAAAATTACTTTGATTAAAAATTATAAAAATTTAGATTTGATCTAAAAGATTTTATGATTTAATGTAAAAGGTTTACATAAGAAATTATTTCATAACCTTAACCCATGTTGATGCTATACTTAATCAAGAATTAAGAAATATATTTTAGATCTAGAATTATAATTAAAGATCTAATGACATTGCATAAAATATGGAGCATGGATTAGCTCAAATTAGGTCCTTTTTAATTGAATTAGACCTAAGGTTAGAATCAAAGACTTAATGGACTAAAAAGAGTAGTTGATCCAATCTGACCAATAGTTGATTTAGATTAGATCAAGGGTACTCTAGATCAAAAATAATAGTTATAGTTGATCGAGTCCATATCTTTGATCAAACCAAATGGACCTTGATTCAGGCTCAAAGGTTGAGCCCGAGTCATTAGGCTGATTAGATCGCTAGTGTCACGCCCCCGACCCAAGATTTGAATCGAGGGTCGCGGCAACCGCCGCATACTCATGAAGAACTCTCTCCATAAGCATGCAAGGCATCTCATCACGATATCAACGCATCACAGCGGAATAAATTCAAATAATTATTATTCAACTGTAATTCAAGTAATTAAATCAAATGTCTGACATCCAATAAAATTTTTGCTAAAAATAAAACAATAGGTCTAGGTTCAATGAAGTTGACAATGCTAATCTTGCTTCTAAAAGCTCTGTCCCAATATTTCGGCCCACTCTCGATATTAATTATCTGAATCTGAAAAATAGAAAGAAAGGTAATGAGCTAGACAGCCCAGTAAGTAACAAGTATCTCTACCAGATATTTCAGATATTATATAATTTTCAAGAATAATACTGTAAATAAACATAAAAATATATTTCATGCTGATTTAATATAAATTTAATATTTTTAAATATTCACATATAACATAATCATAAATCTGATTCGATTCAAAACACTCGTAACTCAACAGCCTTGACTATGACCAACGTTTAACCCCCATTGGCGGGGTCCACAGAATATCAGCGCACAACCCCCACTGGTAGGGTCCACAAATACCAGCGCACAACCCCCACTGGCAGGGTCCACAAACACCAACGCACAACCCCCACTGGTAGGGTCCACTAAGTACCAACGTATAATCTCCATTGGCGGGGCCCACTGAAACTTAGTTAGGCTGAGAGCATAAATTCGATCTGTATCAAAATACTTTGTACCATAATATATCATAATTTTTTACTGAATATGTGCATAAATCGATGTACCATAATATTTCAAAAGTACTTTTCTTTCAAAACATAATTCATAATTCATGCATAATTTCAGAGAATAATTATTTATTTTCAGAATAAATATGGAATATCTCGAGAAGATGATTCATTACTTACCTTTCACGGAGCACTGAATGAACAGATCAACTAACTTCTAGGAGATTCTTCCGTGCCTATTATTCAAAATTATATTTTTACATTAATTTTAATTCAAAATTAAATCTAACAAATCCCAAAATTAAAACCTCACTTAAAATCAGACTCTTCCCTAAACTTGATCAAAATCTCAGATGAAGCCTTACACTTCACTAATCCTAGAGGAATAATTTTAGAGAGAGAGAAATCCATCAAGAGAGAGAAACAATCTAGAGAGAGAAAATTCTAGAGAGAGAAAGTAGAGAGGGAAAGTCTAATTTCAGAGAGAGAAAGACAGGGTTCAGACTGAAAGAAGAGAGATAAGAGAGAGAAACTCTCTCTCTCATCATTTTATTTATTTATTTATTTATTTATTTATATATATAAATATATATATATATTTATTTTTATTTATTTATTTATTTCTTTTCTTTTTCTTTTTTTTTTTTTCTTCTTTTTCTTTTCTTTTCTTTTCTTCTTTTTCTTCTTTTCTTTTCTTTTTCTTTTCTTTTCTTTTTCTTCTTCTTCTTCTTCTTGGCTCTTCCCACGTCGGAACAGGGGACCGACGTTTCTCCAGCCTTGATCGGCTGTTCGGGCTACGGCCATCACGACGGAGGCAGACGGCAGACGGGGGCCACTCCCCCGGTCATGGAGGAGTATGGCCGACGATCGATTTTGATCGCCGGTGTCGGAAAAATCCACGGGAAAGAGACCAAAACAGAGGTCCCTTTCTCCGACCGGAAATCGGCGACTCTCGTCACCGACAGTCGCGCACAAATGCACGGGGGAAAGAGGAAGGAAGGGAGGAAAAGGTGGGAAGCTTATCTTGACCTCCGGTGACTTCGTCGGAGAGCAGTCACGACGAAGACAAGGCGGTGTCTGCGGCTCTAATTCGAGAAAATCGGAGAGAAAGAGAGAGGGAGGAGGCCGATGTTCGGTCTCAAGGGAGAGGGGGTCTTCTTATAGGGAACCCTAGGACTCCGAGGGGTCCTAGGAGTCCGATCTCGCCCGGGTCTCGTCGGAGAAGAAGACTCCTATCGGGAGTCTTCTTCCCAGTTTGATCGCCTATTTTTTTTTTTTTTTCGTTTTGGTGGGCTGAGATTGGGCTTGGGCTTGGGCTAGGTTTTGGGCTATCACATTCTTCACCCCTAAAAAGAAATTTCGTCCTCAAAATTTTTCATACCTGTCACCATTGTATTGGAAGCTTGTGCATTCTGTAGAGTAAGCGCATTCATTCTTCCCTGGTTTTTAGGAATCTGTCCACCATCCTTATGTTGTCCTTCATTAGTTCTTTGGCCAACTTGATTTTCTATATTTAGCGGACAGCTAGCAATTTTATGATCCTTCTGACCACATTTGAAGCAAGCACCTGTATTCCAATAGCAATCCTTGTCTGCATGATTTTTGCCACATCTGGAGCATGGCTCACCATCAATCTGTTGAGTCTTATTGTCTACTGCTCCCTTAGCTGATCTTTTGATGTTTTTATTATTCTGCCCTTGTGTATCATTTGATTGTGCTCTCTTTCTTTGCTTTCTTTCTCTTTCCATGCGTTCTTCATTGACTTCCCTTTCAATTATCAGTGCTTTGTTTACCACATCTGCATAAGTTGTCAATTCATATGGAACCACTTATTTTCGAATTTTAGTTCTCAGTCCCATCTCGAACTTGTGAACACGTTCTTGCTCACCATCCACTAATCTCGGAGCAAATTTTGCTAACTCTGTAAATTTTACTTCATATTCAGTCACACTCATACCTTTTGCTTCAAATAAATAAACTCTTGCTCTTTCTGGATCCTTATACTCCGAGGAAAATACTGATCATAGAATGCAATCCGAAATCTTTCCCAGGTAAGTATTTCGCCGTCTTGTTCATGCTTGCGCTGTAGTCGCTGACACCAATTGTATGCTTCTCCTTGTAGTAAATAAGCTGCATATCGAATCTTTTCCTCATCAAGACACTCTTGGACAGCGAAAGCCTTCTCCATCTTCATTATCCGGTTGTCAGCCTCCACAGGTTCAGTAGTCCCCTTGAAAACTGGAGGTGCAAGCTTTTTAAATTCTGAAATGTTGTTCCATTGTACTGGTTGCTCTCCATGTTGTGGTGGTGGATGCTGATGTTGTTGTGTATCTCATTGTATCTACTGTTGTTCAAACATTTGCTGTTGTATTTATTGTTGCACTTGTACCATCCTAATTAGGGTCTGCATTAATTGAGCGATATCTGGTTCTTGACGTGCTCTCGAAGCACTCCCATTAGGATCTACGACTCCCTCCTCCTGAGGGGTGCCACTGGTCAGATGGAGAGTGCTACCATCCCGTGGTTGTGATGTCTCTCTTGCAATTCCTTGAGTAGTTCTTGTCATTCTACGGGGAGGCATGGTAACCTTGTAGTAGTAAAATCTTATTAGGTTCATTTATCTATTTGTTAAGATGGGTTTATTATGATGTTCATACTCTAACGTCCCAATATTCCTAATGTTTACCCACCTACGCTCATACTATGTCAAATTCTATGTGTCATAATTTATCCACTTATGCTCTGATACCATATTAATTGTCACGCCCCCGACCCGAGATTTGAATCGAGGGTCGCGGCAACCACCGCATACTCATGAAGAACTCTCTCCATAAGCATGCAAGGCATCTCATCACGATATCAATGCATCACAGCGGAATAAATTCAAATAATTACTATTCAACTGTAATTCAAGTAATTAAATCAAATGTCTTACATCCAATAAAATTTTTGCTAAAAATAAAATAATAGGTCTAGGTTCAATGAAGTTGACAATGCTAATCTTGCTTCTAAAAGCTCTGTCCCAATATTTCGTCCCACTCTCGATATTAATTATCTGAATCTGAAAAATAGAAAGAAAGGTAATGAGCTAGACAGCCCAGTAAGTAACAATTATCTCTACCAGATATTTCAGATATTATATAATTTTCAAGAATAATACTGCAAATAAACATAAAAATATATTTCATGCTGATTTAATACAAATTCAATATTTTCAAATATTCACATATAATATAATCATAAATCTGATTCGATTCAAAACACTCGTAACTCAACAGCCTTGACTATGACCAACGTTTAACCCCCATTGGCGGGGTCCACAGAATACCAGCGCACAACCCCCACTGGCAGGGTCCACAAACACCAGCGCACAACCCCCACTGGTAGGGTCCATTGAGTACCAACGTATAATCCCCATTAGCGGGGCCCACTGAAACATAGTTAGGCTGAGAGCATAAATTCGATCTGTATCAAAACACTTTGTACCATAATATATCATAATTTTTCACTGAATATGTGCATAAATCGACGTACCATAATATTTCAAAAGCACTTTTCTTTCAAAACATAATTCATAATTCATGCATAATTTCAGAGAATAATTATTTATTTTCAGAATAAATATGAAATATCTCGAGAAGATGATTCATTACTTACCTTTGACGGAGCACTGAATGAACAGATCAACTAACTTCTAGGAGATTCTTCCGTGCCTATTATTCAAAATTATATTTTTATATTAATTTTAATTCAAAATTAAATCTAACAAATCCCAAAATCAAAACCTCACTTAAAATCAGACTCTTCCCTAAACTTGATCAAAATCATCAGATGAAGCCTTACACTTCGCTAATCCTAGAGGAATAATTTTAGAGAGAGAAAAATCCATCAAGAGAGAGAAACAACCTAGAGAGAGAAAATTTTAGAGAGAGAAAGTAGAAAGGGAAAGTCTAATTTCAGAGAGAGAAAGTCAGGGTTCAGATTGAAAGAAGAGAGAGAAGAGAGAGAAACTCTCTCTCTCATCATTTTATTTATTTATTTATTTATTTATTTATTTATTTATATATATATAAATATATATATATATTTTTATTTTTATTTATTTATTTATTTATTTCTTTTCTTTTCTTTTCTTTTTCTTTTTTTTTCTTTTTCTTCTTTTTCTTTTCTTTTCTTTTCTTCTTTTTCTTCTTTTCTTTTCTTTTTCTTCTTCTTCTTCTTCTTGGCTCTTCCCGCGCCGGAACAGGGGACCGGCGTTTCTCCGGCCTTGATCGATCGTTCGGGCTGCGGCCGTCATGACGGAGGCAGACGGCAGACGGGGGCCACTCCCCCGGTCACGGAGGAGTATGGCCGACGATCGATTTCGATCGCCGGTGTCGGAAAAATCCACGGGAAAGAGACCAAAATAGAGGTCCCTTTCTCCGATCGAAAATCGACGACTCTCGTTGCCGGCAGCCGCGCACAAATGCACGAGGGAAAGAGGAAGGAAGGGAGGAAAAGGAGGGAAGCTTACCTTGACCTCCGGTGACTTCGTCGGAGAGCAGTCACGGCGAAGACAAGGCGGTGTCCGCGGCTCTAATTCGAGAAAATCGAAGAGAAAGAGAGAGGGAGGAGGTCGATGTTCGGTCTCAAGGGAGAGGGGGTCTTCTTATAGGGAACCCTAGGACTCCGAGGGGTCCTAGGAGTCTGATCTCGCCCGGGTCTCGCCGGAGAAGAAGACTCCTATTGGGAGTCTTCTTCCCGATTTGATCCCCTATTTTTTTTTTTTTTTTCATTTTGGTGGGCTGAGATTGGGCTTGGGCTTGGGCTAGGTTTTGGGCTATCACAGCTAGGTGACTCGAGTTGACCCATGTTGTTAAGATTAATCAATATGACTGATTTAGGTGCCTTGGACTGACTTATCTATAATCCTTCTTATGACTTGGTAAAGTCAGTGGAAGGATCTACGACATGCTGGTTGGATCAACTAGTCACTAATCCTTCTCATGACTTGGTGAAGTTAGTGAGAAGATTATGACTTGTAGGTCGACTGATGTCCTTTAAGATATATTAACTAAATTTTCTAAATTATTAGGTCCATAAAATGAACTAGTTATGAGGATAACTAGATCATAGCCTCTCATTAAGGTGCGTGATAATGAGTCCAATATTCTAAATAGGCATTGAAGGTGCCACACGCCTGGTGTCTATTACATATTGAAATTATCATCCATTATATGACCATCTTATTATACCTTCAGATCAATGCTTAGGTTGGTCGAGCCACAGTCGAGCCTAAACATTTATTTTGTTGGATGCACTTGATGTTGTCATGTTAATGATTGGACCTAACCAAGATTTTCAGTGGAGGTACCACATGCCTGCTAAAGAGATGCCTAGGGCAAAATCTGATTGCTAAAAATTATTTGGAGAAATAATTGGTTGTGAATCTATCCATGGATGCACTAGGGTTGGTCAAGCCACACTCAGGCCTGAATGTAGTCTGTGTAGATTCTAGCACCCGCTAAGGAATTAAAGTAATTCTTCAGATTGGAGGTAGAGGCTGTCAATTCATATAAAATAGTGAAAAAAATTTTAGACTAAAGTTCAAGTCTTTAAGCTTAAAATAGTTCATATACTAATAGGTCAATTATTTTCTTTTCAGAAATGACTAGAAAATAATCGCTCTCTTCACTACTAGACAGTGAAAATGTTATCAGATCTAACTTTGATAGCTAGTATCAGAAGTTGAGTATAGTTTTTGGGCAAATTGATCAATAAGTCTCAGGCTAACCTAAATAGGCTTAAAAGAAAAATCAGTAAATCATTACTGGTCAAGATGTTATGTGATAACTCCTTGAAGTTTTTCTATTGATAATACTACTATCTGCATATAGGATACAAATAGTGCAAGTCATATTTGCAAATAGTTGTAAAAGACTTTCAGGATGGTAGAAGGTTTAGAAATGGCAAGAGACTTCTGAATGCAAGACATGAAAGTCTGTTCCAGTCTTAACATTAGGAATCATCGAACTTGTTTTCTTTCCTAAAGATGTCATTTTAAGTGATTGTCACTTTTGTCTAATCTTATTGATAGTGTCAATAAGTATGATTATTGTAATATCATTGTGAATGATACTACAATAATGAGTAGACAATTGAAAATGACATAAACTTGGTACCATAGTCTGTTAGTGTAGTGTACACATCTGACTAGCATCCTAGATTAGACAATATCATTGAAGTTTATTTTTGATATAGTTGACTTATTCATCTTTTATTGGAAATGATGAATAAGCTAGCGATGTTCTAAGTTATGGTATATATTGATGTATTTACACTCACGAACATTAATGCCAGAAGAGAGCTTTACTACTTCATTAAAATTTTTGATAACCTATCTTGACATGGGTGTGTCTTGCTTATGAAGCATAAATCTGAATCGATTGAAATGTTCAAACAATTCCATAATGAGGTAGAAAAACAAACTGCAAAGAGTATTAGAGTTCATTAGTTTGACTGATGAAGTGAATATCTTTACAGTAAGTTTTGACATGTCTTGAAGAAAATTAGATTCTCTCTTAATGGACCTCTCCTGAGACATCACTATTTAAAAGGATATCTGAAAAAGGAGAATTGAATCTTGTTAGATATGGTTTGTTCCACTATGGGGTTTGCTGGTCTGCCTGAGGTCATGTTTTAGAGACTACTTGATATGTGTTCGAGAACATTCCGAGCAAATCGATCATCAAAACTCCATATGAGATATGGACATGGATAATTTGATACTCTCTTACCTTGGAGTTTGGGATGTTGAATTTATGTGAAATATTCACAAATCGATTAGCTTGGATCTTGGTATGATAAATGTTATTTAAGGATATTTCTTCTACCTTCCTGATGGACAAGAGATGTTCATGAATCTTAAGGTATTTCTTTTGGAAAAGAAGTTTCTTGGTGAAGGAACTGATGCTGTTCAGAGTAATTTTGATGAAGTTTGATAGGTAAAAGAATCAACTTTGATATAAACCAATAGAACCAGAGTTGATTAGATCAAATTCGAAACCCGATATAGAGGCATCTGTGAATAGATATAGTAGAGTACCGTATCAGCCGAATAGATACTTTGATTTTTAGATTCGAGATGGAGATTTGATCTTTCATACGGATACAATACAGGGATCTAACATTGAGAAGTGGCTTGGAGCCATTAAATCTGAACTGAAGTCCATAAAGATCAACGATGTATGGGCATTCATTGGTTCACCTGAAGGGGTAAGACCCATAAGGTGTGAGTGGATTTTAGATGGATAAGAGGCACAGATGGAAAGATGGAGACCTATAAATTCTATCTCATTGCCAAAGGATTTCATGAAAGTTATAGTATTGATTATAACAAGATGGTTTCCTTGTAACAATTCTCAAGTCTATTCAGATTGAATCAAGCTTCTCAAAGTTAGAATATATATTTTGAATATATGGCTTCGTTAAGAATGAAGCAGAATCTTGTATACACAAATAGGCTAGTAATTCTATAAAATTATTTTTTATGCTATTTGGACGAAATTCTCTTAATCAAAAATGACATCCCTACATTACAGAGAATAAAAACTTGGTTGTCATCTCTATTCTCCATAAAGATTTGGAAGGTTATGAGAACCATCCTTAGATATTTATGAAATACTAAAGACCAATGGCTCGTTTATGAAGAATCTGACTTAAAATCTATGGAATATTGATTCTGGTTTTTAGTTAGATGGGAATGACAAAGTTGTGTCAGATTGTATTTTTATCCTAAAAAGATGAGCGACATACTGGAAAGGTTCCATGCAATAGTTAGTAGTCAATTTTATTTGTGATACAGAGTTCTTTACAGCATTTGATGCTAGTAAAGAAGTAGTTTTTATTGAAGTTCATTAGCGAGCTTGGAGAGACACCCTCCAATAATGGTCCAGTTCTTTTGTATTAATAGCACTACTGGAGTCATAGCTCAAGATGAAGAACTGATACTTTATCTATGAACCAAATACCTTCTGTATTGCAATCACCTTATTCGATAAGATCGAAATAAAGTTGACCTTAGGAAGATCGACTGAAAGGAGAACTTGACCGACCTATTGACTAGAGCAATCAGATCTAATGAGTTCGATGATCTAAAATGAAAGATGGGTATTTGATACCGATCTGATTGGCTATAGTCCAAGTAAAAGTTGTTGAAAATATATATTCTAAAGCTAATCATCTAGGTTGTAGATGATTGTGTTCCTTACAAGTACACGAATTATAAAATGATAAATGTTATATGGCATATTCATCATAAGGAATACATCTTCTAAAATAGAAATCATATGTTATCATGAAGTCCTTAGAACTACTTCCAAAATGATAAAAGAGGATCTATCATGTGGTTCTTAAATTTTGCTCGTGATCAAAGGATATAATTGTCACAAGGATGATAATTGTATTGAGTATAGATCGTTGTATGCCATATTAGTTGGTTGTCTTCTTAACCAAAATATGTGGTGACATGGGTATGACATACGGATGATATGTAGGAGTATATTTTATTGAGCGTGATCACTTTCAGAGCACTCTACTATCAAGGACTGCTCTGATGGGATATGGGTATATATGTCTCTCGGATCTGAGGCTATCTCGATGACTTGCAAGCAACTCACTATGCTTTGGTGTCGGACTATCCGAATGTTTAATTTGATGATGAAAGATTTCTGAGTACAGTCAAATATTTGTTAAGTCTGAGTGCGAGTCAAGATGAGATTGACTGCTCCAAGTAAAATTGAAGATGATGCATCATTATGTTTCAATTCAGCAAAACTTTGGCTAAAGTAGTCCTAGTGAGGAGTCACAGAATTTTTGAGATTGAGATACAATATAGACCACACTACTTGGGTTGACAGTTTAACCCAAAATCATCCTTGAGCATCAAGTGTCAAAAGGATGAATTATACAGTAACTATTCCACATGGGTTCTAGAGTGTTGCGCGGCATACTTTTGACCTATCCGGACGTTGGGTCTCATTGCTAGATGGTTATATCAATTAATACAAAAATTATTCTTGTGCTATCAGCTTAGCTTTGAACCTATGAGGTCACACACATAGAAGTACCTGTCTAATGATATGGCTAATCGATGATTATGAATCGTTGAAGGATTTAATTATCAATTGATTGATGATTAATCTTTTACAAAGATTGTAATAAAATATTTACTAATAATTAATAAATTAAAAGAATAATTAATTAATAACATGATTGTTAATTGACTCAATTTGATTGAGCAATGGAGTTTGGATTAAATCTAATTGAATTGGATTCAATTAGATTGGCTTTAGATTAATTGGATGCAGCCCTATTAAATAATAGGGCTTGTTTCAATTGATCTCAAGGAAATAAATTAAAACTTATGTTGAATAGGATTCAATTATTTTATATAAATTTTGATTGGATCAAACTCTATTGGATAATAGGCTTGATTGGATCAAGCCCTATTATCAAATAGTTTCCCTGATATCCATCAAGAATCAATCTCTGGATCAATGGTGCTTTAATCTAACTAATTATAAATTAAGTTGGAGCCTAATAATTGGGCTTGAACTCAATTAGTTAGTTTTTCATAACTAATTCTTAAGTTAGTTAGGATTGGATCCGAGAATTAGTTAGAATTTGACCAAGATCTTGAATCCTATTTGGAACAGGACTAAACCCAAACCAACCCATGTGATATTTAATCTCCACACCACAACCCTTTCACCATGAGAAATTCTCACGCCCCATGAAGAAGCACCGTGCCCCTCTCCTCTCTTCCTCCCATGAAAAAGGAGGTGTCCCTCCCTTCTTCTTGTCATCCAAAAATAAGGAGGGGGCATCCAAGAGTTGGATGCCCCAACATCCCTCATGCAACATCCACTTTCTTCTCTTCTTCTTGGAGTGTTTTATGAGGTTTTTATTGCTAGTTTTTGGCTATTAAAGAGGTATTCTTTTGCTAGTTTTATAGCAAAAAATTGAAAAAAAAAAAGTTCTTTCCAAAGAGAGACAGATCAAGGAAGAAGAAGGATCTTCTTTCTTATGCGCAGCCTTGAAGAAGAACGAGTTCTTCTTCTAGATTTTTTTTAATTTTTTTTAAGATTAAAATTAGATTAGATTTAATTTTTAACATATATATTTATAAGAGAAATACTAAAAAAAATTTAGTTTGGGTTTGGGGCTTCTTGAAGTTTTAGATCAAGGAAGAAGATGGATCTTCTTTCTTATGCGCAGCCTTGAAGAAGAAGGAGTTCTTCTTTTAGATTTTTTTTAAAATTTTTTTATGATAAAAATTAGATTAGATCTAATTTTTAATATGTGATTTAAAAAAATATATATATCAAAAAAAATCTGATTTGGATTTGGAGTTTCTTGAAGTTTTAGATCAAGAAATAAGATGGATCTTCTTTCTTGTGCGCAGCCTTGAAGAAGAAGGAGTTCTTTTTCTAATTTTTTTTTTATTTTTTTCTAAGATAAAAATTAGATTAGATTTAATTTTTAACATAAAAATTTAGAAAAAAAAATATCAAAAAAATCTGATTAGGTATTTGAGGATCTCTAGAGTTCTAGATCAAGAAGAACAGGGAGAAGAAGATAGAAGAATGGTTCTTCTTTTGGATTTTTCTTTTAAATTTTTTTAGATCTCAAAATTTCATATAATTTTTAGTATAAAAAATTAGATTAGATCTAATTTTTATCATAAAAAATTAGAGAAAAAAAGTTCTTCTTAAGGGCAAGAAAGGAAGAGAGAAAGGTTTTCTCTTATGCATGGAAAATTGAAAAGAAAAGATTCTTCTCTTGATCTCTATTATAGAGATCAGATACATGGATCCAGGAAGAAAAGTAAAGAATCTCCTTATTCTTCATTTCCATCATGTTCCTCTCAAATTAGACAATGGATGGTGTCTTCATGAGCTAGCACTCCCAGAAAGATTGATCAGTACAAAGACTTCGTGTGGATACCTGTAGAGGTCAGGTGCGTGTGCGGCTATCAAGCATGAAGAAGAACCATCTATCATGGATTTTGAATGCAGTGATCTACTGTCCACATTTAGGTATGAAGTTTTATATTCAATTAATATTTAGATATGATCTAAATATAGATTAGATATATCCTGTACTTACTGAATTTTAGATTTCAGATGTGCATACATGTATATTAGTTCATGTCATAGATCCTGTATGGTGATTTTAGATTTGATCTATGCATGTATTATAGAATAAATTATTTAATCTATATATATTTCACTGTAAAATTTTTAAAAATACATGCACATCACCCACTACGCTTCCCTTCAGGATCATCATTCTTAATGATGTGGGATGTATTGTCATTCTCAATGACAAACCCATATCGGAGTGGTACATTATGCACTTTACTCGATCTTTGGAGAGGAAGTATATGTAGTGGCTGTGCCTTAACAATGGACATATCTGGTTGAGAACTATTTAGTGAATCCTGGATGGATTGTAGGTATTGAACTTCCTCAAGTTCAACAAACTTCCCACTGTCTCCTTCTTGGATAAACTCTTTCTTCAAGAATATGGCATGCCTACCAGCAAGCACCTTTTATTGAGTAGGATTATAGAAGTAGTATCCTATACTCTCCTTGGGATAACCTACAAATTTGTATTTTAATTATCTAGTATCCAACTTATGTCCATCAATATTTTTTACATAAGCAGAGCAACCCCAAATTTTAAGATACTTAAGATTGGATCTTTTCTCTTTTCATATTTTATATGGAGTGCTAGAAACAGATTTTGAAGGTACTTATTTAAGATATACGCTGCAGCCTTGAGGACGTGTCTCCAAAAGAATATCGAATGATTTGTGAAACACATCATGAATCACACTATATCTAACAAGGTGCGATTCCTCTTCTCTACAATTTCATTTAATTGTAGAGTATAAGGAGGTATCCATTGAGAGAGTATTTTATTTTATTTCAAATAATTAAGAAACTTACTAGATAGGTATTCTCCTCCTTGATCTAATCGAAGAGTTTTAATACTTTTACTGATTTGTTTCTCAACCATTCTTTGATATTCTTTAAATTTGTCAAAGGCTTCAGATTTATATTTCATTAAATACACATATCCAAATCTAGATCTATCATCAGTAAATGTGATGAAGTAAGAGTATCCACCTCTGACTTGAGTCGATATTGAACCACATACATCAGTATGTACAAGGTCCAAAATATCACTTGCCCTTTCTCCATATCTAGTAAATGGAGTCTTAGTCATTTTTTCCATGAGGCAAGATTCACAAGTTTCATATAATTCATAATCATAAGGATCAAAAAAATTATCTTTGAATAACTTATTAATTCTTGACTCATTTATATGGTCAAGTTGGCAATGTCAGAGCTATGTGACAGTCACATCCTCTCTCTTTCTTTTCTTCATATTATCAATATAAAATATATTATCATTAAGTGAAAGAAATAAAAGACCATTATCAATAAAAGTACTTCCATAATACTCATTAGAAAAGTAAATAAAACAACCATTATTCTTTACATTTATTTCAAAATCTTGTTCCAATAACAATGGTACTGAAATAATATTTCTAACAATATTAAGAAAATAATAATAAATCTTCAGTTTTAAAACTTTGTCCAAAGGCAACATCAAAACCCTAGTTCCTATGGCTTTGGCCTGAATAGATGCTCCACTAGCATCGAACAGCTTGAAGTCACCTTTATTCAGACTCTTTATTTCTTACAAACCTTACAATGATTTCCAAAGGTGTGAACCACAGGCGATATCCAATATCCAAGGATCTGACATTGAAGTACTTAATAATAAATTAATTTATATCATATACAAAATTTTAGCAACGTTTGTCGGTTTCACGGTTGCAAGGTAATCCTTATAATTTCTCTTCCAGTGGCTCTCCTTGCCATAATGATAACAAGTACCTTTGGCGGAGACCTTCTTCGTCTTCTTGAAGATGCCAGCCTTAGGATTCATCTTTTTCTTAGAATCCTTCTTTGCTTTCTTCCTGCTGATCTTATCAACATGAAGGACCTGAGCCTTTTCACCCTTGAAGTGGCTCTCTGCTGTTTTCAACATATTCAGTAGTTCAGGCAAGCTTATGTTCAGGTTGTTCATATGATAATTAATAACAAACTGAGAGAAAGAGTTAGGGAGAGACTGTAGCATCAAATCCTGGCTCAGTTTACCATCTATGGCAAAACTCAATTATCTCAGATGAGTGATCAAATCAATCATCTTTAGGACATGCGTGAAAGAAGAGTGCCCTATAAGTCAATCATAAGTGTGTTGCGATGAAATTTTTCTTTATAATTTTTCAACTCATGTAATCACATTTATTATTTGATAATAAAATGAGGTATTGATTCATCATATTAGCTGCTTCTTATTATGACTAAAATTATGATGAACCCCAAAGATTAGGGCAATGATTTTAGGGGTCATGAATGGTTCATGCTAGTGAGACCTAAAATCTTAAAACTCTAATCTTAAATATTTCTGATCGTAGGAACATTGAGTCGGGGATCAATGTTCCAGATAGACTGGCACATCCTATGTATGCTTGATAGAGAAGATGGCAGATCTCACAGCCACTTGTGTGGGACACTAATACAAGGATGTGGGTGCTCATTTAAAAAATGAGTCTGCTGAATTGACTTGATGAAAGAGAACATCTTATGGAAGCCTTACTTGCATGTCAAAGATGGTTCTCTAAGTGGGAGTTGTGCAAGGGATCCTTAGACCTGATATCACCATGAAATCTTGTGTACATGAATTCATATTTTGGTTCATACTCAAGCATGGCTTTAAGATATGTACGGCATGTTATGGATATGGTAGAAGTGTGTACGAAGGTTGTGAGTAGGTCAACATAGAATTGATCGCTCCTAGTAAGAAGAGATCGCATCCTGTGTATTCTCATTCGTAGATGACTCAGAACTTTTGGCCAAAAGTAGGAAGAAGATTAGAAAGAGTTTCTAATGCTTCTTCATTGGAGTCATCATTGGTTAATTAAGAATCGATATGAATATGTGCTTGAGTTTGACATGATTCCATACTTATGAACATATTCAGGGTGTCAGGATGATCGAAGGATTGTATTACATGATAACTTAATACTGAAGGATATATTTGATATTTTTATTAAATTTTTATATCTTTTAAATAGTCATGATATATTTTTAGATATCAATCTTGACTTGTAGATTTTTGATTGAATTAAAAAATTTAATTCGAACGCCAATTAAAAAGAGTTCTAATTACTGAAATCAGGTTAGGTCGATTGGACCTAAATCGATTAGATTAAATTCTAATCAAATTAGGTCAATTTGCATCCAGACCTACTACTAGCTAGATGTGGAACTCAATGAGTCACACACATATAAAAATTAGTTAAAGATCCCTTTTAGAAAGATTGATTAGAATTTTGGATTCAATCAGGGTTCTGATAAGCATGCTAACACATATAGAATCCCTAGCTCTTTCAGAGATCAATTTGGTCTCATGTCTTGCTCATTTGCTAGCCCAATTTGGTGGATATTTGGGTTAGGTCAATCCATCTTGAAGCAGCTAAAAAGAGGCACCATATCTGATGTACATGCCAAATAACTAAGAATCCAACTTAAGAAGGATTCTTGGTGTAAATATGCAGAATGCATGTGCACTTTATTTGTGGTATGGAGAAGGACTGAGAATCCTTCTATTTTGGGCCTCTATTTTTTATGACAAGTAGATCAGATGATGATCCACTTAGCATACCTATTGAAGTATGAAAAATCTATCAGATTATGTGTGAAAAAAATAGCTTAAGATATTACTGCATGAGCAACAGTTTTTTCTGGATGCATGAAGGGATGCAAAGACTCCTTCTGTTTAGGGAGCCTTAAGCAACTTTTTGCCTGATAATTTTCGTGATAAGGATTAGTTTTAAGGGATGATCATGTGGTAAAAATTTAAAAAATTATCAGATTAAGAAAGGTTGCTTTTCACACCCTTTTCTGGGTGTGCATGCATGCAACAGGGAGAAGGTGCTCGCATGTCTCTTCGGTGAAGAATCCTTCTCACATATGAACTCTTATCCAAATAATATGTCATTTAGTGATATCCTTCCTATTTAAATAAAGGTTTATGTGGAAAAATTTTATATTAATCTGATGTGTGAAGAGATGCAAAAAGCATCTCATTCTGGACATGCATGCGTGAGAAGGCAGGAATCAACGTATCACCCCCTGAAGAGTCCTTTTGTTTAAGGACTCTCAGATAAGTGATAAGAGGACTTGATATACCTTTCCAGATGAGGCATGCCTTCTCTATTAGCAACCCATCTAGTGCTATAAATAGGGGATGGCAGATGGGGTGATCATTTAATTCTTACATCCCCTATCCACTCCCTCTCTCCCTCTCTTACAACTCTAGGTTTTAGGACAAGGCTTGTTCTTTTAAGACAAGCATAATCCTAATAGCTCTAAGGATTTAAGAGGTCTAGAAAAAGGTGGTCAAGTCCAGTGGATGGTTCAGAAAGGTTCAGACTCAGGTTTGGAGGAAGATCTGATCGATTGGTGGCTGGTTGAGTTCTAGGGGCTAGAACTCTTGAAGCAAGGTGAAGAAGAAGTGCTGTCTTTGGTTCAATTTTTGTGTGGATCAGCATTGGAGGATGGATATTTGGACGTCTCATAGAAATTGAATTAGTGTTAAGGTATTCTTTTGATCTAAATTTATTTTATTGTACTTTGATTGATATAGTCAAGAGTTTCTGGGCATTAGGGTTTTCGATGCATCGAGTATTTTTAATAAAAATTTTAAGCACCTAGTCCTTTCGCTGTGCCATCGAAATCCAACAGTGGTATCAGAGCCTATCTTGATCTATATAATCAAAGGTTAAATTATTTTCTTGAGTGTGATCAAATATGGGTTTTTAGTTTGGTTCATGTCAGCTCAAGGGTTGAACCCGATTGAACATCCAAACCCTAGTATATCTTAGAGATATGTTTTAAATATAAAATACATGATGTATGTGTAGAATTTTCTTAGTAGCTTAGTACTCTAATCGAGGTTCATCACCAAACTGTCCAATCATAAGAGCAAGTAGGGTTCAGAGACCCTCTCATCCTATTCAATAGGGTACTCTTATGGCATGTAGAGGTGCTACTGTGATGTCCCAAAAAGAAGAACTGTAAAAAGAGTATTTTGTATTCATGCATATTATTAGAACTTTATGCATATGTGATATGCTTAAAATGCTAGTTATAGTCATATTGTATGATTATATTTTTCATATCTTAGAGATATGACTGGATGCTATGTTTAGTTGTTATGATTTGTAAGATATAACTATATTTGTGCATCATTGTGATTGATTGATTTAAGATATGCTTGAGACTATTAAAGTCCTCATAAAAATCATATTAAGTCATAGTATTGTGAACCAGTAGCTGACCTATTTTCTTGAATTGATTAATTAATTAGTCTCTAAGGAGTGTTTCAAGTACGATGGTTATTTAATTGGTTTCATTGCTGGCCTGGCCAATTTTATTGGTGTCTAAGAAAAGCAACAAGGAGACCCCCACCAATCTTAATACTTTTCTGACCAATTGAATTAGTTCGAATCTTGAATGATGGTAGCTTAGTATTTTGAACACTACATATGCCTTCCTTCATGTCTAGTCAATATCCTATCAAAAATCATATTAGGTTTGTTGTGATATCCACAAGGCTTGCTATGAGGATTGAGATGGGTTTGTCTTGGTGCATATTAGATGCTTTACGGTATATTTTGGATATGTTACTTTGTTGTGATATCTACAAGGACAGTATTTTTCAGATATGACTGTATGAAAATGAAGGGTCTGACTTAACTACAAAACACTATAGTTTGTTGTGATATCCATAAGGCTATGAGTATTTTTAAAGGTAAGGTTTATGTTGAGAGTTGCATGAGATACAATTGGATAGGTTTTCCTACTTTTAAACTTTTGAGGTTTGTTGTGATATCCACAAGGCTTCAATGAGGGATTAGAGTCTCAACCCCATTAAGAAATCAGATTAGGATTTTTCATTTGCCATAGGAGAGGGCTATGGTATCCGATAAAATAGTGGGAGACATAACTAGTTTTAAAAGTCCTCAACTAGTTATGCATGTCAAACTTGAATGGTTTGCTTATACTATTATTTTTTATTTATGTAGATTTAAGTCTGTATTATGGCTTTTTTATTTTCACTGTATAACACTATAGATAAAAATATTTTGATTGATCCCAACTATGTAGATGGGTTGAGGTACTTGCAAGTTAAGTTCATATCAGAGAAGAACTCTAATGTTCTAGATATTTTTGGCCTTGGGATGGTTAGTAATAATGAGAAGGCAAAAGATGTCCATATGGATATTAGTTGTTTATTTTGTAGCAAGTTTGGACATTGGGAGTATAATTGCAAGAATAATCTTGCAAGTTTGAAGTAGGGTGTAAGTATAGCACCAAAAGGTATGTATATGATACAAACTTATTTTTCATTGAGTGGCTCAGACTCTGATACTTGAGTATTAAATACCACCTATAGATCGTATATTTGTAATTCATTACAGCGACTACAGAATATCAAAAGTCTGAAAAGAGGTGATTTGGAGCTTTATAGCGCAAGTGGAGAGTCGATTAGCGTAGAGGCTGTGGGAACCTATATACTTGATTTACTTTCAGACAAAATTTTAGTATTGAAAGACTGTTATTACATGCCAAAGGTCATTAGAAATATTATTTCTATATCTTTGTTATTAAAACAAGTTTATGAAATAAGGCTAATGGGAAATGGATGATCCATTTTCTTTTCTAATAAATTTTATGGTAGTGGTTATATTGATAACAATCTTTTAATTCTTGTACTCAATAAAAATATTTTTCATATTGAAAGAAATATGAAAAGAAAGAGAGAAGATGTGAATATCGCCTATCTCTGGTATTACCGCCTTGGTCATATTAGTGAGTCAAAGATAAACAAGTTATATAAAGAAAAATTTTTTGATCCGTATGATTATGAATCATTCGAAACTTGTGAATCTTGTCTCATGGGTAAGATGATCAAGACTCCATTTTTTGGACATAGAGAGAGGGCAAGTGAGTTGTTAGCCCTAGTACATACAGATGTATGTGGACCAATAACAACTCAGGCTAGAGGTGGATACTCCTATTTTATTACCTTTACAGATGATTTATCAAGGTTCAGATATGTGTATCTTATGAAACATAAATCTGAAGTCTTTGATAAGTTCAAGGAGTATCAATGTATGGTCGAGAAACAAACTGAAAAAAGTATCAAGATTCTTCGATCTGATCGAGGATGAGAATACTTATCCAGTAAATTTTTTGATCATCTTAAAAGTAAAGATATTCTCTTTGAATGGACTTCTCCTTATACACCTCAGTTAAATGGTGTAGCAGAAAGGAGGAATCACACTTTAATGGATATGGTGCGGTCCATGATGTGCTTCATTAATCTCCTAATATCTTTTTGGAGATATGCCCTAGAGACTGCCGCATACATATTAAACAGAGCACCTTCAAAATCTGTTGCAAGCACACCATATGAGATGTGGAAGGGAAGGAAGCATAATCTTAAACATTTTAAGATTTGGGGCTGTCCAGCTTATGTCAAAAATATTTTTGGACATAAGCTTAGTGCTAGATCAGATAAGTATATATTTGTAGGATATCCTAAAAAAACTAAAGGATTCTATTTCTACCACCCTACTGATCAAAAAATATTTGTTAGTAGGCATGACACTTTCTTGGAGAATGAATTCATCAAAGAAGGAGGCAGTAGGACGAATATTAAACTTATTGAAGTTCATGATCTGCAAACTGATCCAGAAATACTAGTGGTTGGACCATAAGAAGATCCTCAATCAGAAGTACCTAAAGATGAGGTACATCCACAATACACACCTCCTCTCTGAAGATCAGATAGAGTATGTCAAGCACCTCTGAGATATGGTTTTGTCATTGAAAATGACAATTTGATCAATATCATTCAAGATGATGATCCACTGACCTATTCAGAAGCTGTCATGAATAGAGACTCAGATAGATGGTTGGAAGCCATGAAATCTGAGATAAACTCGATGTACACCAACCAAGTATAGACCTTGGTTGATGCACCTGAGGGTGAGACCCCAATAGAGTGCAAGTGGTCTTCAAAAAGAAGATCGGAGCAAATGGCCAAGTAGAAACCTACAAAGCTAGATTAGTGGTGAAGAGTTTCAGACAAAACTAAGGAATTGACTATGAT
The DNA here is from genome assembly GCF_000442705.2 of Elaeis guineensis. Classification (NCBI taxonomy): domain Eukaryota; kingdom Viridiplantae; phylum Streptophyta; class Magnoliopsida; order Arecales; family Arecaceae; genus Elaeis; species Elaeis guineensis. Next base: position 11,454,092 of record NC_026006.2, on the reverse strand, counting down.
GAAACCTTCTCACCAGTGGCTATGCCCAAGTCCATCAGGATTTTGCATGCTATAGCAGCATACTACGATTATGAGATCTAGCAGATGGATGTCAAGACTGCATTCCTCAATGGTAATCTAAAGAAAAAAGTCTATATGACTCAGCTAGAGGGATTTATCTCAAGTGAGAGGGCAAATCAAGTATGCAAGCTAAAGAGATCCATCTATGGATTAAAGCAGGCTTCAAAGAGCTGGAACATCCGATTTGATATGACAATCAAAGAGTTTAATTTTATCAAAAATAAAGATGAACCATGTGTGTATAAGAAGATAAGTGGGAGTGTTGTTCTCTTCTTGATTTTGTATGTCAATGACATACTGCTCATTGAGAATGATATCTCTATAATGTAATCGGTCAAGACTTGGCTATCGAATAAGTTTTTCATGAAAGATTTGGGTGAAGCATCCTATATACTGGGTATAAAGGTCTATAGAGATAGATCTAAAAGGATGTTAGGCTTATCCTAGTCACGGTACATAGATCTCATATTAAAGAAGTTTAATATGGAGGCTAGTAAGAGAGGTTACTTGCCTGTAAGTTATGGTATACGTCTCTCTAAGAAAATATGTCCTAAGACACCAGAAGAGAGAAAAAGAATGAGTGAAATCTCTTATGCTTCGGCTGTGGGATCAATTATATATGCCATACTATGTACCAGACCTGATGTGGCTTATGCTTTGGACGTAGCTAGCAGATTTCAGGCTTATCCAGGGAAGGATCATTGGAAAGCTATAAAAAATATTCTAAAGTACCTAAGAAGGACTAAAGATATTTTTCTTATATATGGAGGAGAATCAGAGTTGAAACTAGAGGGATATACAGATTCTAGTTTTTAATCTGATCCAGATAATAGTAAGTCAATTCAGGGTATGTGTTTATCCTAAATGATGGGGTAGTGAGTTGGAAGAGTTTCAAGCAACAGACAGTAGCTGACTCAACTACTGAGACAGAGTACATCGCTGCTAGTGAAGCCGCTAAGAAAGCTGTCTGGATGAAAAAGTTTATCATGGATTTAGGAGTAGTTTCTAAGATTAAAGAATCGGTGCCACTCTATTGTGATAACACTAGGGCCGTTATTCAAGCTAATGAACCTAGATCTCATCAAAGATCCAAGTACATCCTCAGACGCTTCCACCTCATTTGAAAAATTATAGAGAGACAAGATGTTGCCCTTGAACGAGTAGATACAAAGAATAATATAGCAGACCCATTAACTAAGGCCATACCACAGCAGCTATTTGATTGCCATCTTGATTGTATGGGATTGAGATACAAAGGCGATTGACTTTAGTACAAATGGGAGATTGAAAGAAGAGTGCCCTATAAGCCAATCGTAAGTGTGTTGCGATGGAACTTTTTTTTGAAATTTTCCAACTCATGTAATGATATTTATTATTTGATAATAACATGAGGCATTAATTCATCATATTAGCTGCTTCTTATTATGACTAAGATTATGATGAACCCCAAAGATTAAGGCAATAATTTTAGAAGATATGAATGGGTCATGCTAGTAAGATCTAAAATCCTAAAATCCTAATCTTAAATATTCCTAATCGTAGGAATATTGAGTCGGAGATCAATGTTTCAGATAGACTGGCACATCCTATGTATTCTCGATGGAGAGGGTGGCAGATCTCACTAGCCACTTGTGTGGGATACTAATATAAGGATGTGGGTGCTCATTTGAGAAATGAGTCCAGTGAATTGACTCGATGAAAAAGAACATCTTATGGAAGCTTTATTTGCATGTCAAAGATGGTTCTCTAAGTGGGAGTTGTGCAAAGGATCCTTAGACCTGAGATCACCATGAAATCTTGTGCACATGAATTCATATTTTGGTTCATACTTAAGCATTGCTTTAAGACATGTACGGGGTGTTCTGGATATGGTAGGAGTGTGTACAAAGATTGTGAGTAGGTCAAAATAAAATCGATCGCTCCTAGCAAGAGGAGATTGCATCCTGTGTATTCTCATTTGTAGATGTCTCAGAAAAAATCTTTTGACCAAAAGTAGGAAGGAGATTAGAAAGAGTTTCTAATGCTTCTTCATTGGAGTCATCATTGGTTAATTGAGACTCGATATGAATATGTGTTTGAGTTTGACATGATTCCATACTCATGAACATATTCAGGGTGCTGGGATGATCGAAGGATTGTATTGCACGATAACTTACCACTGAAGGGCATATTTGATATTTTTATTAAATTTTAATATCTTTTGGGTAGTTATGATATATTGCTAGATGTCAATCATGACTTATAGTTTTTTGATCGAATTAAAAAGTTTAATTTGAACATCAATTAGAAAGAGTTCTAATTACTGAAATTGGGTTAGCTCGATTGGATCTAAATCGATTAGATTAAATTCTAATCAAATTAGGTTAACTTACACCCAGATATACTACTAGCTAGATGTGGAATCCAATGGGTTACACACATATAGAAATTAGCCAAGGACCCTTTTTAAAAAGATTGATTGGACTTTTGGATTCAATACGGGTTCCGGTAAGCATACTAGCACGTGTGGAATCCCTAGCTGTTTTAGAGATCAATTTGGTCTCATGCCTTGCTCATTTGCTAGCCTAATTTGATGGGCATTTAGGTCAGGTCAAGCTACCTAGAAGTAGCCAAAAATAGGCACCATATCTTGTGTACATGCCAAATAACTAAGAGTCCAACTTAAGAAGGACTCTTAGTGCTAATATGCAGAATGCATGCGCACTTTATTTGTGGCATGGAGAAGGACAAAGAATCCTTCTATTTTGGGCCTCTATTTTTTATGACAAGTAGATCAGATGATGTGCCACCTAGAACACCTTTTAAAGTATGAAAAATCTACCAGATGGTGCATAAAAAAAATTGCTCGAGGCATTGCTGCGTGCATAACAGTTTTTTCTGGATGTGCGAAGGGATGCGAAGACTCCTTCTGTTTAGGGAGTCTTAAGTGACTTTTTATCTGATGATTTTTTTGATAAGGATCAATTTTAAGTGCTTATCACGTGGTAAAAATTTGAAAAATTATCAGATTAAGAAAGGTTGCTTTTCACACCCTTTTTTGGGTGTGCGTGTGCAAGACAGGGAGAAGGTGCTCGCGCATCTCTTCAGTGAAGACTCCTTCTCACATATGAACTCTTATCCAAATAATGTGTAATTTGGTGATGGCCTTTCTATTTGAATAAAATTTTATGTGGCAAAATTTTATACTAATCTGATGTGTGAAGAGATACAAAAAGTATCTTGTTTTGGGTGTGCACGCATGAGAAGGCAAAAAATCGACGTATCACCCCCTGAAGAGTCTTTCTGTTTAAGGACTCTTAGATAAGTGATAGGAGGACTTGATATACCTTTCTAGATAAGGCATGCCTTCTCTGTTAGCAACCCATCTGGTGCTATAAATAGGGGATGACAGATGGGGTGATCATTCAATTCTTACATCCCCTATCCACTCCCTCTCTCCCTCTCTTACAACTCTAGGTTTAGGGCAATGCTTGTTCTTTTAAGACAAGCCTAATTCTAATAGCTCTAAGGGTTTAAGAGGTCTAAAAAAAGATGGTCAAATCCAGTGGATGGTTTAGAAAGGTTTAGACTCAGGTCTAAAGGAAAATCTGATCGATTGGTGGCTAGTTGAGTTCTAGGGGCTAAAACTCTTGAAGCAAGGTGAAGGAAAAGCACTGTCCTTGGTTCAATTTTTGTGTGGATCACTATTGGAGGGTGGATATTTGAACATCTCATGAAAATTGGATTAGCATTATAGGTATTTTTCTGATTCAAATTTATTTTATTATACTTTGATTGATATAGTCAAGAGTTTTTGGGCATTAGAGTTTTTGATGCATCGGATGTTTTTAATGAATATTTTACACACTTAATCCTTTCGCTGCACCATCGAAACCCAACAATACATTTGCATGGAGGTGCCTTCAGTCATGCAAGTACAAAATAACTACTTTGGTATCTCATATCGAGTAGTTCGACTTTATTCCCTATCTAACTCCTTAAGATTAAGGAGAATAGAGGGAACATCCATGTCCCCATGCTACCTTTGAAGCTCGTTGCTCATGGAGGCAAGCATGATGCATTTGATAGTCACACTGTTATCTTTTCATATCTTATATGTGACTCTTTCCTCTTCAGAAGCATCTTTTCCAAGAGAAACTGAAGCAGGTGTATTCAGAATGTAGGAGACTTTCTCTTGAGTGAAAATAATTCTCAAGTTCCTTAGCCAGCGACATAGTTGAGTCCAGTCAACTTATTTGCATCTAGGATATCTCTAAATGAAAGTGAGGATGCCATGTATGTAGTTAATCTATAACAATAAAAACACAATATAAGCGGATGACTCATGATGACATTCACAACTAGACTAGGACTTTTATCTAATTGTGTCTCTCACTATTTTATCAAACTTCATAGCCCTCAAATATAAAAATCAAGAAACATACTAATATTTTTTAGTGGGGTTGAGATCTCTATTCCTCATAAATATCTTATGGATAGCACAACAAGTATTCATGAGTTTAAGAGTATGTAACTCTTTACCAATTGTACCTCTATAATTCTCAACATCTTTCTTTCTGACCTCTAGATCATATATAGTCTTGTAGATAGCACAACAAACTATAGTGTTCTAGTTAAGTTGATCCTTCAATCCTATATGATCATACCTAAACAATGCTACCCTTGTGGATAGCACAACAAAGCAATACTATTCAAATATGCCATAAGCATCAATATGCACTTGATCAACATCATGTCAATTTTTATAGTAAACCTTGTGGATAGTACAATAAGTTCACTAAGATTTTGACATACTCTATCGACCAAGTTTGAAGAAAGACTCTTGTAATGTCTACATCACTAATCAATCTAAGTCAGAAATTCAACAAGACCAAATTGACTAGGTAAGTAGGTGGGAGGCTCCCCGTAACTTTTCATAGACACCAACAGAGTTGGCTAGGCCATCATATGGACCTAATTAGAAAATCACCTTTCATACTTTTTTCGATACTAATTGATCTTAACAATTCAACTTTTGATTTAAAAGTGAATCCCGGTATTACAACTTAATATAATTTTTAAGAGAGACTTTGAACTGATTTCGGCACATCCTAACTATGACTACATAAAATATACACTACAAATTATACAATTTGACATGCTTCTACTAATCATAATGGCAATCAAATTATCATGCCAAAAATCAAACAAAGATGCAATGGAAGTCATAACAAATGACAAGCATATTTAAGTAATATAGCAAACTCTAATCATATTAGGCATGCAAAACACCCTTAACTATGCATCAATTTAAGCATCAAGCTATCATGATAATAAAAATTCCAAATTATCATAAATTTATAATTTTAATAATTAAAATTTAATATCATGATATATTTAAAGATAAAAATATTTTTTTTTTGAGTTTAAAGATCAATGCTAAAAATAATGCAACATTTTTGGCAAGATATATGATCAATAACAATTCTATGCAACAACTTTGTACTTGTTTGATCGAATTAGATAAGGATGGCTCTGATACCACTATTGAGATCTGACCATGCAGTGAAAAGTAATTTTTAAAATTTTAAAATCATACAAATCAATAGCTTTATCAAATAAAACTATCGAGTCAGAATCCAAACCCTAGAATCACCTTGCTGATATTGATAAAACAAAAACAAGCATGCAAAAGGGATAGAATTTTATACTTTCACCAAAATAAAAAAAATGGTACATTGGTGTTCTCCATAAGACCTCAAGATAGAAGTCCTCCAATGGTGATCCACATGAAAGTTAGCCAAGGTCCTTCCTATCTGGTGCACTGCTGCAGCCTAGTCCCTTGAAGAACATTGCCGGCTTTGAACCTATGGTACGATCGTGCCAAAGCCCAGTTGCTTTTGATCTTACTATCAAAATAACACCAAGAAGACACTCTTTAGATTTCTTATAACTTAGAATTTAATTTTTAGCTCCAACACATGAAAAAATCAAACCCTAGGGCACACAAGCAACCCTTGCCAAAAATCTCACCACCCTTCTTGCAACTTTTGCCACTTAATTTTCCCTTGCTTTTTTCTCAAATTTTTTTCTAAATTTTTTTTATAATTTCCACATCTCTCCTCTTTGGTTTTAATCCAAAATCATAGCACCGAACTATCTGAGATGTCCCATATAAATAAGAGACCAAGGGATGTGTCATGAGATGAAGGGGTGCCAACCTTTGGTGCTCCATCTTCTCATGTGGTGAATAAATTCATCATGTAGAATTTTTGATGCATTAGATGCTTGTAGAAGAAAGACTCTTCCTCCTCTACATGCCATAAAAATTTCACATTAAATTGGTGTTAAATCATAGGATATCTATTTGAGAAATAAAAGCAACGTATATTAGTTAAGAGCCTTCTTTAAGAAGGACTCTCCATTTCACATGCCAAATTGAGGTGGGCGGTATTTATTTTTTATCATGGCTTTTGGTGGGCATAGAGGAGCCCTTCTCCACTTAAAACTAGTTCAAGTTAAATAAAGATCCAATGTAAATTGATCCAATCCCATTAGGTCAAAGGCAACTGGTCTAGGTTAGCTCAAACACTTTGATCTAAATCAATTTAGGAACTTGGGTTAATACAATGTGCTAGCATATCTAATTAACCCATAAAATTTATATTAAACTCTAATTAGATCAAATTAAGGCTAAATTCTAAAGTATTTGATCCATTGAATTTCAAATCTAGCCAACAGTGGACCAAAACTTTCGATGTAACCCTAATCCGATGAGATTAGGTCACCCAAAGAGTTCCAATCAACTTAAACTCTTCTAAATTGATTTCAAAATTAAATTATTTTAATTTTGATGAATCTTTAAGTCAATATTGATGTCTAGCAATGTGTCATGACTATCTGAAAGGTTTAAAATTTTGATAAAAAAATTACTAAAATATCCTTCAGTGGTAAGTTACCATGTAATTCAACCTTCAGTCAAACAACATCCCAGATGAGTTGTGGGCATGAAAATATGTCAAACCTAATTATTTATTATTATGTATCTCGATCTAAAGGTGATGGTTTAGTTGATGATACATTAAATTTTTTTTTCTAATTATCATCCTGCTTTGGCCAAAGACTTCCAGAATCACCAACATATAAGATCACATAGAATGTTCATTTCTCTTATTAAGAGTGACTGATCCATTATTGATTACTTATAACCTTCATGCATACTTCACCATATCCAGAACACCCTACACAAGGATCAAAGAATCAAGTTAGATAGTGAACCAAAATATGGATCCATGTACACAAGGTTCCATTGTGACCTCAGATCAAAGGATCACTTACACAACTCCCACTAGAGAATCATCAGTTGATATATAAATAAGACTCCATCTGATATTCTCTCATAGATCAATTCAGTAAACTCATTCTCTAATGAGCACCCATATCTTTGTATTAGTGTCATCACACAAATGGTTGTGAGATTAACCACCCTCTTTTCTGAACATACATAGAACATGCCAGTCTTACTAGTATTATTGATTTCTGACTCAATATACTAATGACTAAAAATATTTAAGATTAGAGCTATCAAAGATTTATGTCTCACTGGCGTGATCTCATCACGGCCCTAAAACTATTGTCCGGAGCTATGGGGTTAATTATAATCTTAAGAATAATAAGATGTAGCATATAATAAATCAAAAATATCTATTATATTAATAATATAAATATTAATTATATAAGTCTAAAAGATAAATTATAATAAATATCCTATCGCATCCTATATGCGATTGGCTTGTACGGCATTATTCTTTCATCCATATTGGATTAGGACTCTTCTCCCTTGGACCATCAAGTTTGAGATGCCATATCTCCTCATGCCAAAAGTTTTTTGGCATGAGATTTCTTCACACAAAAGGCCTTTCCCTTCTCCTTCTCACATCAAAAATTGAATGAGATCTGACTTTAAAAGGTATGTTCAAATTATATTTGAAATAGGATACCTTTCAGATGATGTTTGACATTATCTTTAAAGCCTTGCCGCCAACTTATTTTTTTCTCCTTATGTGTGTGACATTTCGAGGAGATTTTTTGTGAAAAATTAGATAATGATCTGATTCACTGTAAAAAAATATGGGAAGAGGCATCCCATATTTTTTTTGTATGTTTTGGCATGAAATTTTGAGTAGGGGTGACAACACAACAAGAGTCCATGATCTCTAGAACTTTTCATCCCACCTCCTTACATGTTGAAATAAAAAGAGTTTTATTTCATTATTGTATATGTAAGAGAGTAGAGAGAGTTCTCTACACATTGAGGGCCTTGAGGCATGAGTTCTTGGCTTGGAAAAATAGAGGAGGGTCCTCTTCTCTTTGGGTTAGCGCAAAAGCTGAATTCTAGGTTTTGATCCTCAGGGTTTGGGAAGAGAGAAATATATGAAAAAAAATTATTTCTTCTCTTTTCTTCTTTTATATCCTCATCTCCTTTAGAAGTTCATCTTCAATCTCTAAAAAAATTTTAGAGATTTGAAGAAAAGATCCAGATCTGCCAACCGTAAGATCTTCACACGAGCTAGCACTCTCGAGAAGATCTATCAGATCAGAGCTTCGAGTGGATTTTTTATAGAGGCCAGACACATGTGTGGCTATGAGCAACAAGTAAGGATCCTCTCTATGATATCTCTCAGTAGTAGTGATTGTTGACCCATGCTCAAATATCGAGTTTTGAATTCAGATTAGAAGTAGATGTGATCTATTGCTCATATGCATGCATGCTGATTTTATCTTCAGTATTTTTTAGATTTTATATGCAATATATCATATCATAGATCCTAAATTAGATTGATTTGATGATTAGATCATATACATATTAGATTAATTTGATTAATTTAGTTATCTTTTGCTATAATTTATTCAAAAAAAATTTGAAATACATGAATAAAATCACTTACATTTTTCAACAGTGGTATCAGAGCCAGGTTCGTTATGACATATTATATGTACATAATAAATCTAAAATTTAATTTTATTTAGATTTGATATATGATATTTTGATCTAAATTTAATTAATTATTAATTATACAAACTGATATAAGGTTATCCTGCTGTAAGGTTTACCCTTTACAGTGAAAAGATTATCTTAGTTTGTGCTGATCTTTGATAAAATTTGATTTTATGTCATACATGTAATATTTATGATCTGATTTAGATGTTATCTAAGATTGTAATCAGATCTGATGTAATTTAGATTAGATCTAAATTCAAGTATACATGATATGTGATTAGATTAGATAATCTGATTAGCAAGTATTTGAATTGGGTTGATCATCAGGCCGTCCGATCATAGGAGCAAGAAGAATTTAAAGGCCCTCTCTTCTTATTCGATGGGATGCTCTTATGGCATATAGGGGTGCCATGTGATTAGATCCTATAAAGAAGGACACGAAAGGAAGAATTTATTTTTCTGTAAAATTTTAGATCTTGAAACCCTAGGTTTGTTGTATGTGATATAAAATTGTATGAAAAATAAAACATCTAATCTATATGATTAAAATTATTTTAATTATGAGAAAATAAAATCTCAAATCATAAAAATTTTAGATATAATCTAAAAGGTGTTTATGATTGATTTTATTTTAAGATTATGCAAGATTTTTCAGATCTGAAATATGCTCGCACAATAACTGAGCCGACCTAATTTTGAACTGGGTTGACCCAGTCTCTTTGTGTAGTGGCTCAATGTTGATTGAGTCAATCTAGTTTCAGAATAAAAAATTTTTGCATAACATTTGTTGTAAATTATTTACAAAATAAAAAATTAAAATTATTTTGAACCTAAACCTAAACCCATGTTGATGCTGAACTTAATTGAGAATTAAGTGAAGGATCAATTATATCTAAAATTATGAATTTAAGATCTAATGATATTGCATAAAACATGGGGATATGGGTTAGCTTAAATCAGATCCTCTAAATAGGGTTAAACCTAAGGTTAGAATCAAAGAGTTAATAGACTAATTAGAGAAATTGATTAAATCTAACCAAATATTGAATTAGATTAAATCAGAGTTTCTCTAGAACCAATACAATAGTTATAGATGGTCAAGTCTATGTCTTTGATTAGATCAATGGACCTTGATTATGGCTCAGTGGTTGAACCCGAATCATGAGGTTGGTCAAATCGAAACTAATTAACCAATTAGTATCTAAGGTAAGTTCGACATTTTGATCAGTGGTTTTTAATTGGGAGTGGCTTATCTGATCATTTCGATGGTGTCTAAGGTAAGCTTAGCAGATCCTCCCATCAATCTCACTTATCTGACCAATTTGGTGGATTATGTCTTGATTAGATCGTTAAGTGATTTGAGTTGACCTATGTCATTAAGGTTGATCAGTGTGATTGATCTAGGTGCCATTTCAACCAGCATGACCCTAATTTAATTCAATGACTTAGCGAAGTCTGTGGGAAGATTGTAGTTTACTGATTGATCTCTTCTCATCTCTTTTCTAAACTGATTCTTAAATCTTCTAAATTATTAAGTCCATAAAATAAACTAGTTATGGAGATAACTAGATCATAGCCTCCCATTAAGGTGAATAACAATAGGTCTATTATTTTTGATTGACATTGTAGGCACCATCCATCTAGTGTGCTCTTAGAATGATGCAATTATCATTTATCATATGATGACTCTATTATACTATCTAATGATGGTTGGATTGATTGAGCCATCCTTAGGCTTGATCATTCATTAGTTAGAAATACTAAGTAGGTTCATGTTAATGGTTTGACCTAACCAAAACTTTCAGTGGAGGCCCATCGCCTACTGAAATGAATCTGGGGTTAAATTAATTTCTAAAAATTATTTAAAGAAATAATTGGTTGAGAACCTACCCATAGATTCATATGGGTTGATCAAGCCATCCTCGAGCCTGTATGCAGTCTGTGTGGATTCTAGTACTCGCTAAAGAATTAAGATAATTCTTTAGATTAGAGGTAGAGGCTACCAATTCGACTAAAATAGTGAGAGAACCTTTAAACTAAAGTTTAAATCTTTGGACTTAATCAATTCATAAATATAGAGGTCTTGTATTTTCTTTTCAGTTATGGCTAAATATTCGTTGCTCCATTCACTGTTTGACAGTGACTATTTTATAGAATTCAACTTCGATAATTGGTATCGAAAGTTGTAAATAGTTCTAGAGCATGAATGGATCCTAAATATGATTATGGATCCAGTACCTGAAGTTTCTACGTCCAACATATATGATGCAATCAAAGGCACTTATCAGAAGTGACCACATGATAGTATCACCATGTGATGTTTTTGAAAGCACAAAAAATATGAATTTAGTTGTAAATTCGATGATGCTCAATGGGAGAAAATCCTTCAAATGTTGAAGGAGTTTTTTTGCACCTCTGAAGATGTATCTTCGGTGGGCAACAATCTTTGGAGAAAGAAAAAAAAAATAAGGTGTAAAAGAGTCATGCTTGGGCTAGTGAGCCTGAACTAACAAAAGAGTCTAAGATTAACCTAGTCTGGCAGAATCCCTTGATCCGAACAGGCTAAGAAAAAGAAATCAGCAAAGGGTTGCTGAACAAGGTATTTATATGATAATACCTTATGATTTCTCTATCTGTGACACTACTATCTAGATATTGGATATCAAAAGACTATGTAAATTATTGTAACGACTTGAGGTTAGTAGAAAATTTGAAAACAGCAAGAGGTTCCTGAATGTTGGAGATAGAAGTTATGTTCCAATCCTGATTTTAGGAATCATCGAGCCTATTTTCAATTCTAATAATATCATTTTTAGTGATTGTCACTATTGTCTAATAATTTTATAATATGATTATGAACGATATCAAAATCATATGGATAACTAAAAAATGACATTTATGAATAGTCACAGTCTGTTAGTGTAATATATACATCAATCAAACTCCATAGAGTAGATAATATCATGAAAGCCTACCTTTGGCAATTTAGACTCGATCATATAAATAAGAATAGGATCATCAGGATAATTCTCAAAGTCAATGGTTATGAATTATTGTCAATCTATCAATCTTATCTCCTTAGTAAGATGACCAAATCATCTTTTGCTAGAAAAGGTGAATGAGCCAATGATATTCTGAATCTAATACATACGGATGTATTGGATCTACGACCATGTTTATCATAAATTTAGATTATTTGAAATGTTCAAATAATTTCATAATATGGTAGAGAAACAAACTTAGAAGAACATTAAAATTCTTCAGTCAGACCAAAGAGGAGAATGCATTTCAAGTGAGTTTTGACATATCTAGAAATCTCCTATTGAAATCGACTTTGTTAGACATAGTTCAATTTATGATGGGATTTACAAATCTGTCAGTCTTATTTTAGGATTATGTTCTTGAGACTACTTATCATATTCTGAACTGGATTCTGAATTAATCCATCGCAAAGACTCCATATGAGATATAGATTAGGCATAAACCGATACTTTCTTACTTTAGGGTTTGAAAGTGTTTGGTTTATGTCGAGCATTTACCGATAAATTAACTTGGATCTCGATCTTATATATATTATTTTATAGGGTAACCCCAAATAATCTAGGGGATATAAATTCTACCTTACTAAAAAACAAAAGTTGTTTGGTATTTCTTTTAGAAAAGGAGTACTTTGGTGAAGGTACCGATGCCTTTAATGTAAAACTTATGAAGTTCGACAGGTAGAAGAATCGATACAATCTAGTAAACCCATAGAATCAAATTTGATTAGATCATATTCGAAACCTATTGTAAAAGCACAATTAAGGAGATCCAGTGGAGTACCGTATCCATCGAATACATACTTCAGTTTTTAATTTTTGGATGTGATCCTGTTGAACTTGATGAGAACAACAAAGATCTGATCACCTACATGGATGTCATGCAGAGATTCGACTTTGATTAATGGCTTGGAGCCATAAAGTTTGAAATGAAGTCCATAATGGTCAACGGTGTATGGACACTCATTGATCCACTCGAAGGGGTAAAATCCATAGGGTGTAACTGGATCTTTAATAGGATCAGAGAGCGCAGACAAGAAGGTGGAGGCCTACAAAGCTCGTCTGGTTATCTAAGGATATTGTCAATATTATGGTATTGATCATAACGAGATAATTTTCTTCTGTGGCAATGCTAAATTTTTTGAAGTTGGAACGTGTATCTTGATTAGTGATCAAAATGCATGGCTTCATTGAGAATGAAGAAGAACCCTACAAATATAAATTAGTTAATAGTTTTGTGAGTATATTTCTTATTTTGTATGTAAATAAATTTTTTTTTAATCGAGAATGACATTCCTTACATTACAAGGAATAAAATTTTTGCTATTATCATTATTCTCCATAAAAGACTTGGAAAAAGCATCCCTCATCTTAAGGATGAAGATCTATAGAGATAGATTTAAGAGGCTACTTGGATTTTTTCAGTCCAACATATATAGGATATTTATGAGTAAAATTTATTCTATCATGTACATCATGTATGAGATCGGATATCGTATACTCACTAGAGTAGTGAGTGGATACTTGAAAGATTCAGGTGAGAATCACTGGAAGGTCATCCTTAAGTATTTGAGAAATACTAAAGACCGATAACTCAGTTATGAAGAATTTGACTTAAAACTTATGAAATTTGATTTTAATTTTTAGTTGGATATAATAATAATAGTAAGAATATGTCGAAATACATCCTTACCCTAAATAATGGAGCAATCTGTTGGAATGGTTTCGAGCAGAGTAATATATTCAAATTCAATTGCGAGGCAGAATGCATTGCAGCATTCGATGCTTGCAAGGAAGCTATGTGATTGTACAAATTTACTGACAAGCTAGGAGTGGCATCCTCTAATGATGGTCTTGCTGTATTGTACAGCACCAGGGCCATAGCTCATGCCAAGGAGCCGAAGTCCTATTAGCTTACTAGGTATTTTGCATCGCTACCACCTTATTCAGAAAATCTATTAAGGTGACGTCAATCTTTAGAAAATCGATGGAAAGAAGAACTTGACCAATCTATTTACTAAAGCCTCAGTATCAGAAGTTTTAAGATGATAAATCGAAGATGGGTATATGATACTATACTGATTGACTTTAATCCAAGTGGGAGTTGTTGGAAATTGTATCCTAAAGCCAATCATTTGACACTTGTGCTCATTATAAATATATATGAATTGATAAATAATAAAAGTTATTTGATATTTTTTATCATAAGATTATATTTTCTAACAAACTCTTATATTGTGATGAAGTTTTTAGGACTATTTTGATCGATAAAGAAAGATTTATCGCATAGTCCTTAATTGGTTCACGATCAAATGATATGCTATTACTAAGACGATAGTGATATCAAGTGTAGATCGTTGTGTGCTATATGTGTTGGTTGTCCTGGTAATCAAATGGTGTGGAGATAATGGTATGGCATGCAGGTGAGATATAGGAGTACATCATCACTGAACATGATCAATTATGGAGTACTCTGCTGTCAAGGGTAGCTCGTGAAGGGTATGGGTATAAGTGTCCCTCTGACCTGAGGTCATCACGGTGACTTGCAAGCAACTCACTATACATTGGTGCTAGACTAACTAAGTTTCTAATTTAGTGACAAAAGGTTTCTGGGTGCAGTCAAGTACTTGTCAAGTCGGTACATGAGTCAAGATGAGATTGACCCCTACATATTAATAGGACTTAATGTATCAATATATTTTAATTTAGCAAAATTTAGATCCAGATAATCCATGTGATGGATTTGAAAAAGATTGAAATATAATGTGGATGACTTATCTAGAATTGACAGTTAAATCCTAGGTCATCCTCGAGCATTAAAGTCAAAGAGATGAATTATATGGTAACCATATGTTAATAGGTTCTTGAATGTTGCTTCGCCTTCATTCGACCTATCTGTATATCGGGTCACCATTGCTAGATGGTTACATCGATTAGTTTAGAAAGTTATTTTTATACTATCAACTTAGGTTTGAACCTATGGGGTCACACTCAAAAGAAGTTTCTGACTGATCATATGGCTAATCAATGATTGAGAATCATTCAAGGGCTTAATTGTCAATTTGATTGATGGTTAACCTTATGCAAAAGTTGTAATAAATTTATTCACTAAGTATTAGTAAAATAATAACAAATTAATTAATAATTAGATTATTGATTAACTCAATTTGATTGAGCAAAGAAGATTAAATAAAATCTAATTGAATTAGATTCAATTAGGTTTGACCCGATTTGGTTATGAGATGATCTAATCATTCAGGGAGAATTATCCCTAATTTGATCAAGATTTTGGTTCAATCAATTTTTAATTTGATTAAAATTTGATTAAAAATTTATGAACCTAATTAGATTAAGTTTCATCTATTTTATTTGGGCTAAACCAGATGTGATTTGGTGTGGATTCAAATGAAAAAATTAAGAGTCCATATTGGAATAGGACTCTTCTCGCTTGCGCCACCAAGTTTGAGATGCCATATCTCCTCACGCTAAAAGTTTTTTGGCATGAGATTTTTTCATGCAAAAGGCATTTCCCTTCTCTTTCTCACATCCAAAATTTGATGAGATCTGACTTTAAAAGGTATGTTCAAATCAGATTTGAAATAGGATACCTTTTAGATAATGTTTGACATTATCTCTAAGACCTTGCTGCCAACTTATTTTTTTCTCCTTATGTGTGTGATATTTTGAGGAGATTTTTTATAAAAAATTATATAATAATCTATTTCACTATAAAAAAATATGAGAAGGGGCATCCTATATTCTTTTGATATATATTGGTATAAAATTTTGAGTAGGGGCGACAACACAACAAGAGTCCATGATCTCTAGGACTCTCCATCCCTCCTCCTTACACATTGAAACAAAAGAAGTTAATTTCATTCTTGTACATGTAAGAGAGTAGAGAGAGTTCTCTACACATTGAGGGTCTTGGGGCATGAGTTCTTGGCATAAAAAAATAGAGGAGGTTCCTCTTCTCTTTGGGTTAGCGCAAAAGCTGAATTCTAGATTTTGGTCCTTAGGATTTGGGAAAAGAGAAAAATATGAAAAAAAATTATTTCTTCTCCTTTCTTCTTTAACATTATTATCTCTTCTAAAAGTCTATCTTCAATGTATAAAAAGATTTTAGAGATTTGAAGAAAGGATCCAAATCGGCCAACCGGAAGGTCTTCACGCGAGCTAGCACTCTCGAGAAGACCGATCAGATCGGAGCTTCAAGTGGATTTTTTGTAGAGATCGGATATGTGTGCGGCTATGAGAAACTAGTAAGGATCTTCTCTACTATGTCTCTTAGCAGTGGTGATCATCAATCCATACTCAGGTATCGAGTTCTGAACTCAGATTAGAATTAGATTTGATCTACTACTCACATGCATGCATGCTGATTTTATCTTTAGTATTTTTTAGATTTTATATGCAACATATCATATCATAGATCCTAGAGTAGGTTGATTTGATGATTAGATCATATACATATTAGATTAATTTGATTAATCTAATTATCTTTTACCATAATTTATTCAAAAAAAATTTTGAAATACATGCATGAATTTGCCTACATTTTTCAACATTACAATGGTGGAAGACCTATGGACTTAATATTTATGGAGAGGTTTAGATTTAGATCTCATATAATCAGTTATCATATGACCGATCTAATTGACATGAGCTAAACCAAACTGCCAAGCAACCTTATTCAAGACTCAATCTTCCAAATTGGTCAGATAAGTAGATATTGGTGGGGGTCCCTCCGTTGCTTTCCTTAGACTCCAATAAATTGGCCAGATAAGCGAATCGAACCAATTAAATAATCATTTCTCAATTACTTACCTTAGATATTAATAGGTCAATTGGTCCAAATAGGTTAGCTTAAGTGAATCAGGCTCAAGCCTTCAAGTCGAATTAGATCCTTAGAATAATCGATTCTACATATGAGATTTAATCGATTTGATCAAGAATAATTGTATGATCTTAAAACTTAATTGATTTAATTCTAATCAATATTTAACTCAATTTGATCAATTATTTAATCAAATTAGACCCATTATGTTCAAATCAAAAATTTTAGATGCAATCTAATTACATGACCTAATTTTTGATTTACCCATGATCAAAATCCTCATGCACAAACATAAATTTTAGATTCTATAATTAAATTTTAGATCTAAATTTTTTTGCATAAAAGATAAATTTTAAATTATGAAACTAATTTTTAAATTTAACATACAAGTATATATCTCATATATGTAAGTAAAATTTAGATCTAAACAAAAAATTCAATCATAATATGATATTATATATCTCATATACAAATCATGAATCATATTGAAACTAACTTTCAGACCTAAATATGCAATCATACATCACATATACGAGTCATAAATTAGATCAAAATAATTTTTAAATTTATGCATGCATCTATATATCACATATACATGAACTAGAATCCTATCTAGAATAAATTTTAGATCTATACATGCCTTCAAATATTGAATATATGAACTAAAAATTAAACCTAAAATAAATTTTAAATTTAAAGCAATCATCTATACATCTTGTATATCAAGAAAAATTAAATTTTAAAACTCTTTTCAAAAATATGTATGTCAATTTTATGCATATGAAATCTGTGGCTTTGATACCACTGTTGAAATTTTTGTGTTAGAACATACATATGTGTTTCAATTTTTTTTTTCTAAATAGTATAGTAGAATAGAAGATTAAAATATTTTTTAATCTAAATCATGTATGCATGAAATATAGAACACAAAGATCTACTTCATATACTGAAATTTAACACATGCTGAATTTTATATTGAAATTAAATATGTGATCGAATCACATATCTGTTTCATAATTTCTTTCTTCGAATCTGAATCTGAAAGAGAGTAGATTCTCTCTTAGCCATGAAAGTATTTGGCCTCTATAGATATCCACTTAAGATCAGTTTGGAACAGTCCTCTTTGATGTTGATCTTTTTTCTCCAAGAACGATCACCCTGCAAATCTGAACAAAGTCTGGATTACAATCAACTCTTTGATCTTCTTCTTAATCTTTTTTTTTTCTTATTTTTTTTCTCTTATTTTTTTGATTATAAAGCAATGAAGATCTAAAAATCAGCAAGCAAAGAGTGATGCCCAAATACCTTTTGGGTGTGGTGATGGAGGATGCCCAAGCTCCTTTGGCTGTTGGAACCAAAGCAAGAATAGAGGAAGGCATGGGGGGATCTTAGGAGGTGTGGGAGCTACTGCAAATCTGATCATAAGGACCTTAGAGAAGGTTTTTTTAAATAGGCAAAATGTTTGAATCTTATTCAAAATCAAATAGTCCTTTAATACAAGTCCTACTTGTATTAGGCATCCTTGTAGCCTTAGATATTTGATCTCCTTTAGGAGATCTATAAGGTGCCAACTATTGGAGGCTTTTCACTCATTTTTTTACATGCCACATGGGGCTTAGGGGACACCCCATGCTGGTCCTTCATGCCCTTTTTTAAGTGGGCATACCCAACTTAATCAAATCAAGTGGTGCTCCATGCAAACAATCAAGAAAATTGATTAAGGGTTTGAACCCTTAATATATTTGATCCAAAACCCTAGGAACCCAATAATTGGAGTCCAATGAAACAAATTCATTTAGGTTATTAACAGATAATTAACTCAAATTAATCTTATCAAATAAGTAATTTAAGTATAAAAAAGAAATTAGGTTCGACTATGTGCTAGCAAGGTTATCCTGAATCCAATGGGATTTCTCTAAACCCAATTGAGATATCGTAAGTCCAATTACCTATTCTAGGTCTAATCCCTTTGTTGTGTGACCCATTGAAGCGAAATTAAGTGCAGGGGTAAAACGATAATTTTAATTTTTTTTTAAAATTACTATTTTATAATAAAAATTATTAATTAATTAATTAATTAATTAACATGTATAAATCCTACACAAGGATCTAAATATGATATATAAATAGCATGCATTTAAATTTGAAATTCAAACTTCTACAGTAAATATTTTACTGTTATGTGTTCAAAACACATTACCTTTGTGCGGATAGTCGATCGTCACAATCTGATCACCGTCGGGAGGGTCTGATCATCGCAATGCAGCCATATAGTGTGTCTGGCCTCTGTAGATCATCCACACAAAGCTTCCAATCTGATCGACTCCTCATGAATGCTAGTTTGTGGCTGAACCCTTTTAATGGCCGATGTTGATCGAACTCCTTCGATCTTGATCTGCTGACTCTTTGGATGCTCTAGATTATCTTGATGATGCTCTCCCTAAAGTTTGGTGGGCTCACGACACTCGTAGCTCACGTTCTCACTTTTCGAACCCTAAGCCAAAACCCTAGGGTACTCTCTGAAAACCCTACGCCCACTTTTTGTTTCTTTTCTTTTCTTTTCTCTCGAAAGTTTTTGAACTTCAAACTCATGCACAAGGCTTCCTCACACCCACTATTCTCTCTCAAAAAAATTCTACACATGCTCCACTTTCTCTTCTCTTTTAAAACAGTGCAAGATGTGTCTTATCCGCGTGAGAGGATAAAGATAAGTGGTTGCTCATTTGATTCAAATCGAATTTGAATTCAAATGCAAAATAACCCATCCTTATCCACTCTTGGCATGAGAAGAGAAGGGTGTGGGCTCTCTTGTGCATAGAGAGTTTACACAAGAAACTCTTTGTCGTGTATAATAAGTGGCGCACAAGATGGATAAGGCAAGTTGGCGCATGGAGTTGGTTGCCCCATTCAAATTCAAACTTCATTTGAATTTGAATGGCCAACCAACCAATTTTTATCTAGATAAATGGCACACAAGAGAGGGCATGGGAAGGCTTCTGCATGGGAGAAAATTCATGAGAAGTTGTTTCTCGTGAATTCAAATGGGCGCAGAGAAGTGAGGTGGCGCAGGGAGAAAAGGTCAAAGTGGTTTCATCCTAATTGAGCCAACCTAATTGAAATAGGTTAGGCACAATTTGACTAAGTTAAATCCAACTAAATTAGGCTTAATTAGGCTCAATAAAATCTTAATCAAATCAGAAATTGACTAAGTCCAACCCCCGATCAAATCAGGGACCAAACCACTTCGACGATTAGGTCAACACTTAACCTAATCGGGTCAAACCAAACTGAATCCAATTCAATTGGACTTGATCCAAAAATAATTACTCAATCAAATTGAATTAATTAGTGATCAAATCACTAATTAAACTTCTCATAAATATTGAGTCCAAATTCGATGGGCAATCAGACATCAGAGTCCATCGATATGAAACCCTGATCAAAAAGTCCCAAACTAGTGGGACTCTTGACCCCGGTACACAAAATGTGTGGTACTCATGATCAGAGAATTCTAATTCTTGATCACAGAGTCTCAGATACATAAGACTCATAGTCTACGAGCATTAGAATTATTCATCAGCTATCAGATCAGATAGAAACCTCTAATGTGTGTGACCCCGCAAGTTTGAACCTAAGCCGGTAGCACAGGAATCAATTCTTGTACTAATCGAAGCGACCATCTAGCAATGGTACCCGACATCCGGATAGGTCGAATAGTCACAATCACAACACTCAAAACCTACGTGAATATGGTTACTGTATAATTCATCCCTTTTGACCCCTGTGTTTAGGATGTCTCAGGGTTAAACTGTCAACCCCGATTAGATCATCCGAATCATGCTCAACTCAAACAGTCCTGTGACTCCTCACTAGGACTACCCTGGTCAAGATTTTGCTAAATTGAAATATGACTGTACACAGCTCCTGAACTGGAGTGGTCAATCTCATCTTGACACACGTATCGACAAGTCAAGTACTTGACTACACCCAGCATCCTTCCGTCACTGAATTAGAAATTCAGGTAGTCCAGTGCCTAAGTGTAGTGAGTTGCTTGCAAGTCACCATGGCGGTCTCAAGTCGGAGGGACATTTATACCCATATCCCATCGGAGTAAATCTTGATAGCAAAAATAGCTCCGGAGTTGGTCATGTTCAGTACAGATGTACCCTTACATCTCACCTGTATACCATACCAGTGTCTCCACACTCCTTGGTTAAGAGGACAACCAACCCATATGGCATACAACGACCTATGCTTGATAAACGTTGTTGTCCTTGGTAACAATGTATCATTTGATCGCGAACAGGTTTAAGGACTAAATGACAAATCCTCCTTTGTCGAGTCTAAATAGTCCTAAGGACTTCACCACAACATAAGAGTTCATTAGAAGATGAAATAATTTGTGATGAAAATACCAAAATAATTTTTATTTATTTATAATTTATATACTAATACAAGAATGAGCACAACCATCAACAGGCTGACGATTGGCTTTGGGATACTATTCCAAACAATCTCCCACTTGGCCTAAAGCCAATCGGTGCAGTATCTAATACCCATCTTTGACTTGAAGTCGTCGAACTCCTTCACCACAATGGCTTTAGTGAATGGGTCGGTCAGGTTCTCCTTTCCATCAATCTTCTGAAGGTCGACATCACCTAGATCCATGATTTTTCGGATGAGATGGTAGCGGCACAGAATATGCTTCATCCGCTGGTGTGCCTTCGATTCCTTCGCCTGAGCAATGGCTCCAGAGCTATCACAGTAGAGCAGAACTGGACCAACAGGGGAGGGTACTACTCTGAGCTCGATGATGAATTTCTTCAGTCACACTACTTCTTTGGCAGCATCTGATGCAGCGACATACTCTACCTCGCAAACTAAATCAGCCACAGTGTGCTGCTTGGAACTCTTCCAGCAGACAGCCCCACCATTAAGGATAAAAATAAATCCCAACACACTCTTGCTGTCATCGTGATCAGACTAGAAACTAGAGTCTGTAAACCCTATAAGTCTCAAGTCCGATTCACTATAAACAAGCCACTGGTCCTTAGTATTTCTTAAATACTTCAGGATGGTTTTAACAATCTTCCAGTCATTCTCCCCTGGATCAGATTGGTATCTACTCACTACCCCTAGTGAGTATGCCACATCTGATCGTGTACATATCATGGCGTACATGATAGATCCCACTGTCAAAGCATATAAAATTCTACCCATACGCTCTCTCTCTTGAGGTGTTATCGGACAATCCCTCTTTGAGAGAGAAATTCTATGGCCTATTCTTTCTTGAAATTCTCCATGCTGAACCTCTTCAGCATAGTATCAATGTACGTGGACTGGGATAAGCCAAGCAACCTTTTAGATCTATCCCTATAGATCTTCATCCCTAGGATGTAGAAAGCCTCTCCCAAATCCTTCATGGAGAACTGTGATGACAGTCAAATCTTTATTCCCTGTAATGCAGGGACATCATTCCCGATTAAGAGAATGTCATCCACATACAATACAAGAAATACTACTACTGGACCATTAGCTAACTTATAAATACGGGGCTCTTCTCCATTCTTAACGAAGCCATACGTCTTGATCGTCCTATCAAAACGTATGTTCCAACTCCGGGATGCCTGCTTAAGTCCATAAATGGATCTCTGTAGCCTGCACACCTTAGACTCATCTGTGGATGTGAACCCTTCAGATTGTATCATATACACCTCTTCGTCCAGCTCTCCATTTAGAAAAGTTATTTTCACATCCATCTGCCAGATTTCATAGTCCAAATGGGCAGCTATCGCAAGCATAATCCGAATGGATTTGAGCATTGCCACAGGAGAAAATGTCTCGTCATAGTCTATACCATAACGTTGACGATATTCTTTGGCAACCAGACGGGCTTTATAGGTCTCCACCTTTCCGTCTGCGCCCCTCTTCCTCTTGAAGACCCACTTACACCCTATAGATTTTACTCGTTCGGGTGGGTCAACCAATGTCCATACATCGTTGACCTTCATGGACTCCATTTCAAATTTCATGGCCTCTAGCCATTTCTCAGAGTCAGGTCTCTGCATTGCATCCATGTAGGTGATCGGATTCTCATCATTTTCATCAAGTTCGACAGGATCACCGTCCCGAACCAAGAAACCATAGTATCTGTCCGGTTGATGTGGTACTCTACCAGATCGCCTTAAGGGTGTAGGAACAATGGGCTCCAGATTTAATCTAACCAAATCCAGTTTAGGTTCAGCTACTTGTGTCAGTTTTTCCACCTGTCGAACTTCCTCAAGTTCGACCTTAAAGGCAACAGTCCCTTCACCAAGGAATTCCTTTTCCAAAAAGATTGCCTTAAGGCTGACAAACACCTTTTGCTCATCAGCTAGGTAGAAATAATACCCTTTGGTCTCTTTTGGATACCCTATGAAATAACACTTGTCAGACCTAGGTCCAAGCTTGTCCGTAATTAAATGTTTAACATAAGTCGGACACCCCCAAACCCTAAGGTGCGAGAGTACTGGCTTACGTCCTATCCATATCTCATATGGCATTTTGGTTACAGACTTACTCGGAACCCTATTTAGAAGGTAGCAAGCCGATTCGAGCACATATCCCCAGAGAGAGATCGACAGACAAGCAAACTCCATTATGGATCGAACCATGTCCAACAAGGTCCGATTCCTCTTTTTAGATACACCATTATGCTGTGGTGTTCTAGGAGGAGTCCACTAAGAGAGAATCCCATTCTCCCCAAGATATGTCAGAAACTCATTGGAAAGGTATTCACCTCTTCGATCAGATCGAAGAGTTTTAATACACTTCCCAGTTTATTTTTCTACCTCATTTCGGAATAGTTTAAACATTTCAAATGACTCCGACTTATGCTTCATTAAGTAGATATACCCATACCTCGATAGGTCATCTGTGAAGGTTATGAAGTAAAAATATCCACCTCTTGCACTTGAGCTCATGGGTCCACATACATCAGAATGTACCAGACCCAAGAGTTCACTGGCTCGCTCACCTTTTCTAGTAAAAGGTGACTTAGTCATCTTTCCAAGAAGATAGGACTCACAAGTTGGAAGTGATTTACAATCACCAACTTCAAGAATTTCTTCTTGAGCCAACCTATTTATACTTGTTGGTGCAAAAATCCGCTAGCGCCAGAGAAGCTGGAGTCGCGGTCGCCGTCGGAACCTGCAAAAGAAGTCTAAACCGGAGGTGGGGTTGCTCCGGCAAGACCCTCCGACGCTCAAGTCAGTTCTCTGCCTCAATAAGAATGAAGTGCTCGAATGAAAATTTTAGCAGAGTTTCTAGGTAAAAATGAGAGCTTAGAGAATAATGTATCTGGGGTCTCCCTTTTATAGACAGAGGGGGCAACAAACTGATGGCGATGTCTGTAACCGTCTGGTAGTGGGCCGCCCAGAGTCAGGAAGAGTTTGTTGCGGAGAGTAGTGGAGTGGACCCGTGGCTATCACCGGGGTGAGCCACGTGGAGTCTGCCACGGGGAGTGGAGTGGCGTCCGTTGTCGCGACTTGCCAGAGAATGAGAGAATCATGTGGTATCCGTCGCAGGAAGTGGAGCAGGATCGTGGCCATTATTAGGGCCTGCCAGGGAGTAATGGAGCTGCGTAGGGTCTGCCGCAGGGAGTGGAGCAGAACCGTGGCCATTATTAGGGCCTTCTAGGGAGTAATGGAGCTGCGTAGGGTCCGCCGTAGGGAGTGGAGCAGAACCGTGGCCATTATTAGGGCCTGTCAGGGAGTAATGGAGCTGCGTAGGGTCCGCCGCAGGGAGTGGAGCAGAACCGTGGCCATTATTGTGGCCTGTCTGGGGGTCCAGACTTGTCGACCGAAGTTCGGTTGGAGTCGGTAGCTGGGGATGGAGCCCGGCTCCCATAGGAGTCCGATCGAAGTCCACCTGCAATCAAGGTCAGGGATGAAGTCCGACTCCCGTAGGAGTTCAGATGGAGCTTATCTGTAAGTGAAGTTGCGGGCGAAGCTCGGCTCCCGTAGGAGTCCGGGAGAAGCCTTCCAGCAGTTGAGGTTGGGGATGAAGTCCAGCTCCCATGGGAATCCGGATGGAGTCTTCCCGCAGCCGGAGCTGGGAACGGGGCCCAACTCCCATAGG
This sequence comes from Elaeis guineensis, assembly GCF_000442705.2. NCBI lineage: Eukaryota > Viridiplantae > Streptophyta > Magnoliopsida > Arecales > Arecaceae > Elaeis > Elaeis guineensis. The sequence continues at coordinate 11,429,059 of NC_026006.2, read as the reverse complement.
AGTCCAGTCGAAGTCCACCTGCAATCAAGGTCAGGGATGAAGTTCGGCTCCCGTAGGAGTTCGGATGAAGTTTACCTGTAAGTGAAGTCGCGGATGGAGCTCGACTCCCGTAGGTGTCCGGGTGAAGCCTTCCAGCAGTTGAGGTTGGGGATGAAGTCGGGCTCCCGTGGGAATTCGGACAGAGTCTTCCCGCAGCCGGAGCTGGGGACGGGGCCCGGCTTTCATAGGAGTCCGATCGAAGTCCACCTGCAATCAAGGTCAGGGATGAAGTCCAGGTCCCATAGGAGTCCGGACGGAGTTTTCCAGTAAGTGAAGTCGCGGGTGGAACTCGACTCCCGTAGGAGTCCGGGTGAAGCCTTCCAACAGTTGAGCTTGGGGATGAAGTCCGGCTCCCGTGGGAATCGGAACGGAGTCTTCCCGCAGTTGGAGCTGGGGACGGGGCCTGGCTCCCAAAGGAGTCCGGTCGAAGTCCACCTGCAATCAAGGTCAGGGATGAAGTCTGGCTCCCGTAGGAGTCCGGACGGAGTTTACCTGTAAGTGAAGTCGCGGGCGGAGCTCGGTGCCCGTAGGAGTCCGGGTGAAGCCTTCCAGTAGTTGAGGTTGGGGACGACGTCTGGCTCTTGTGGAAATCCGGACGGAGTCTTTCCACAGTCGGAGCTGGGGACGGGGCTCGGCTCCCATAGGAGTCCGGTCGAAGTCCACCTGCAATCAAGGTCAGGGATGAAGTCTGGCTCCCGTAGGAGTCCGGACGGAGTTTACCTGTAAGTGAAGTCGCGGGTGGAGCTCGGCTCCCGTAAGAGTCCAGGTGAAGCCTTCCCGCAGTCGAGGTCGAGGACGGAGCTCGGCTCCCATGGGAGTCCAGGCAAAGCCTTCCAACAGTTGAGGTTGGAGACGAAGTCTGGCTCCCGTAGGAGTCCAGACGAAGTCTGCCTGTAGCTGGAGTCGGAGATGAGATCTGACAACCGTAGGAGTCCAGTCGAAGTCTACCTGCAGTCAAGATCAGAAATGAAGTTCGGCTCCCGTAGGAGTTCGGACGGAGTTTATCTGTAAGTGATCTCGTGGGCGGAGCTCGGCTCCCGTAGGAGTCCGGGCGAAGCCTTCCCGCAGTCGAGGTCGAGGACGGAGCCCAGCTCCCATGGGAGTCTGGGCGAAGCCTTCCAGCAGTTGAGGTTGGGGATGAAGTCCGGCTCCCATAGGAGTGCGGACGATGTCTGCCTGTAGCTGGAGTCGGAGACGAGATCTGGCTCCCGTAGGAGTCCAATCGAAGTCTACCTGCATCAAGGTCAGGGATGAAGTCTGGCTCCCATAGGAGTCCGGACGGAGTTTACCTGTAAGTGAAGTCGTGGGCGGAGCTCGGCTCCCGTAGGAGTCCGGGCGAAGCCTTCCTGCAGTCGAGGTCGAGGATGGAGCCCGGCTCCCATGGGAGTCTAGGCGAAGCCTTCCAGCAGTTGAGGTTGGGGATGAAGTTTGGCTCCCGTAGGAGTCCGAACGAAGCCTGCCTGTAGCTGGAGTCGGAGATGAGATCTGGCTCTCGTAGGAGTCTAGTCGAAGTCTACCTGCAGTCAAGGTCAGGGACGAAATCCGGCTCCCGTAGGAGTCCGGACGGAGTTTACCTGTAAGCGAAGTCGTGGGCAGAGCTCGGCTCCCGTAGGAGTCCAGGCGAAGCCTTCCCACAGTCGAGGTCGAGGACGGAGCCCGTCTCCCATAGGAGTCCGAGCGAAGCCTTCCAGCAGTTGAGGTTGGGGACGAAGTCCAGCTCCCGTAGGAGTTCGGACGAAGTCTTCCCGCAGCCGGAGCTGGGGACGGGGCCTGGCTCCCATAGGAGTCCGGTCGAAGTCCACCTACAATCAAGGTCAGAGACGAAGTCCAGCTCCCATAGGAGTCCGGATGGAGTTTACCTGTAAGTGAAGTCACGGGTGGAGCTCGGCTCCCGTAGGAGTCCGGACGTCGCGAAGAATCCGGTCGGTGCTGGCGGGGTCCTGCTCGTCGACAAAACTTGAGAGTGTGGTGGAGGCTCGACCGTCTGGGAGGTTTGAAGAGATGTTGCCGGAGGTCGAAAGTCAGTTGGATTCCTGGAGGGTCGCTCCCATCACGAACTTCAGTTGGGGGGTATTTTATACCCAACACCAATCCCCCTACTTCTGAGTTCGAATTTCAAATGAAGGAAGTACAGAAAGATTGTCGCAGCTGAAGTTCTTCCCTCGACATCCGTGCACGATCGTCCTCAGATATGTTGGCATTTAATGCACGCATGCTGGAGCCTTTTTTCGATTAGGGCGACCCGAAGAGTCTTTTCGAAACTCTCACCGGGATGTGATCCCAAGCGTCGTGCCATGAAAGTTTACGAATGGTCAACCCCAGGTCGCGGTGAGTGGGACACACGGGACATGTGGTGGGCACTGGTTGGCCTAGAGACACCTGCCACCATAACTGCGCCAGGCCCTGTTGCCTATTTAAGCCCCCACCTTTCCTCCAGGGGCTTCACGACATCCTTCTTTCTCCTAAGAGCTTAGCCACTCAGCCACTCCATCGGTGTCTCTTCCGACTCCGAGCGCCTTTCGCGTCGGTCTTTGCCATCTCCGCTGTCTTTCCTTCGCTTCCGATCCCTCGAGTCTCTCCAAGGGGTTCCCTTGTCGGGGCCTCCACCCCGGAGGCCAATCTCAAGATGATGTCACAGACTAAGAAGAGTGCGAGGAGGAGAACAGCGGTCTGCGAGTTCTCCGATTGTCAAGCCGCTGCTGAGGGTTCTCGCCGCTTTAACTGGGGCTCGAGGGAGAATTCCTTCAACAACATGGGTTTAATAATGGGGACAACCGGTGAAGACGTTCCGTCTGAGAACTTCGGAGTAGCCGAACGGGGCGACACCGGTCAAGGGGGCAGAGCCTTCGCGACAAGCCGTGGCAGGATTCTTGATGCCGTCGAGGCCGAGGGACCAGAAGCTGTCGGTGCCGATGGTGGGGCAGCAAAACTTGTTGCGGGGATGGTGGAAGTAGCGCATGCCGACCTTACCGGAACACCCAGGATGGTGGTTGTCATGGAGCACATGGCGGTGGCGTATGCCTTCGGTGCCACCGTTGCCTCCGGGGTAATTTCGGTTCTTCTTGAAACAGGTTGTCGTCGCCGCTGCCGTTGCCCTTGCTGCCCCCTGGAATCTATCCCATCCTTTTCCCCCTAGGGTTGGGATTTCGGAGGTGGAGCGGAATGAGGCAGGGGGGCGAGAGCCGAGAGGCTTGTCACACGTGCTGGAAAATACTGCTGGGAAGGATAGAACCGGGAAGAGAAGTCTACGGCTCGAAGTAGCCTCCGGTGCATCCCTTTTGAGTCTTGTAATAATATTTTCTTTTTCTGATCCTCCGGGTCTTGTAACGTACATCGAGAAATGAGAAGGAGATTTTGTTACTTCGTTTGCGCTTTGCGTCGAATTGTTGTCTGTCGAACTTTCTTTCTTTACCATTGTTGTTGTTGTATTCCCTTCTCTTTACTTCTCTTCTTCTTTCTCTCTTTTTTTTTTTTTTTTTTGACGTCGTCCATAGGTCGCCGGTAGTGGTCACGTCGGCTCGCCTTTCAGTTGTCCTTCTCCTTCAACTAATGGCTCTGTAATGTATATTGGATGAATAATATGAGAAGGAAAATTTCTCCTACCTCTTATACTCACGTATTGAATTGTCACTTGCCGAGCTTCTTTTCGGCCTTCGCATCGTTCGGAGGTACCTGATTGCCATCGTATCGACCCGTTCTTTTCATCCATGGCCGCAGATTTGTCCGGGGCCACTCGGGTTTGGTGCCCCCCATCAGGGCTCGGGCTCGGAGGTCTGATCTTTCGTCGCCCCGAGGAAGTCTCATCTCGGGCTCGCGCTGAGAGCTTCCTTGAGAGCTGGGGTCCTTGATAAGAACCCCAATCCTTGCTGAGATGGGGTCCTCTGCATCTTTGACGTTGTTTGTTTTCCATTCGTCGCTGGCGTAGTCCATCTCTTTCCTTTTTAACTCCTCTCCCCCTTTTTTTTTTGAGTGGGATTTTTCCCTCCGCTCTTGGTGGGGCTGCGGGAGTCCGGCTCCCGTAGGTGGAGTCGGGGTGAAGTCTGGTTTCCGTGGGAGTCTGGATGAAGTTTACCTGCAATCAAAGTCAGGGATGAAGTCCGGCTCCCGTAGGAGTCCGGACGAGGTTTACCTGCAGCTGGAGTCGTGGGCGGAGTTCGGCTCCCATTGGAGCCCGGATGAAGTCTGCCTGTAATTAGAATCGGGGGCGAGGTCCGGCTCCCGTAGGAGTCGGGACAGAGTCTTATTGCGAAGGGGCCGCTGGGAAGGTCCCCCTTTTTCTCATCTGGTCTTGCATGACCAGACCTTAATTGATGTCGGGGCGAGGTTCTTCCCATACTTCTGTCGTAACAGGTTTCAGCTCTGGTTAGGACAAGGTTCTCCTCCTGTCTCTAATGCAACTGTAGGGGCACATATGGGCATTGCTGGGCCCTTCTCCCCCCATCCAGTCTAAAAGAACCGGACCTTCGACTTTGCTCATGTTAGGGCGAGGTTCTCCTCCTGTCCCTAACAAGGCTGTGGGGGCACATGTGGGCGCTGTTTGGTCTCTCCCTCCATCCGGTCTAAAAGAACCAGGCCTTCAACTTTGCTCATGTTAGGGCGAGATTCTCCTCCTGTCCCTAACAAGGCTGTGGGGGCACACGTGGGCGCTGTTTGGCCTCTCCCCCCATCCGGTCTAAAAGAATCGGGCCTTTGACTTTGCTCATGTTAGGGCGAGGTTCTCCTCCTGTCCCTAACACGGCTGTGGGGGCACATTAGGGCATTGTAGGGCCTCTCCCCCCATTCGGTCTAAAAAAACCATGCCTTCATTTTGCTCATGTTAGGGCGAGGTTCTCCTCCTGTCCCTAACATGGCTATGGGGGCACATTAGGGCGTTGTAGGGCCTTTCCCCCGATCTGATCTTAAAATAATCGGACTTTCACTTGGCTCATATTAGGACGAGATTCCCCTCCTGTTCCTAACATGACCTTATTTTAATTGTTTGAAGGGGTCATCCCCAATCGTAACAAATCCATACCAAAAGGGAAAGACATGCAAAGTCGAAAGAAATTTAGATTCAAAGTAAAGTCGTGAGTAGTACATTTACAGGTTTCTCGAGTCCCATGGTCGTGGAAGGTCTGCTCCTCCTTAAGGCCCTCCGGTGATGGAGTCGATGGTCCCGATTGGAGGCCGATCTCCGGGCTGCTCCTCCCTCCTTGGCGGTTCAGGTTGCGGCAGGACCCTTGGCCGATCTTCTCTACCCTCAGGCCGACATCGAATGAACCTATCGAGCCGACCTCACCGGATGAGCTCCTCGATCTCGTCTCGGAGCTGGATGCATTCCTCCGTGTCATGGCCGTGGTCGCGATGGTAGAGATAGAACTTGTTGGGGTTGCACTTCCCGAGGTATGTGTGCATCCTCTCTGGCCTGGAGAACTGCTCCCTGACCTCCATCAGTACTTGGGTCTTCGAGGCATTGAGGGGGGCGTAGTTGCAGAATCTTTCCGTTGGAGAACCCCGCCGAACCCCATGATTCGGACTTCTCTGCCTACATACCCGGGGAGGAGTATGGACATGTTTGTGCCCAGGGGGGGATCGAGAACGTGGCCGAGCTTCTCTCGGCCTTTTTTCGACTGCGGGCTTACTCGAGTCTCCCGCCTGCCGTTCTCTCGCAGTCTCCTCATCCTTTATTTTGAAGGCTTCTTCCGCTCGGGCGTACCCTTCGGCCCGAGCCAAAGATCAGCAAAATCCCTGGGGTACTTCTTCTCCAGGGAGAACAAAAGGTCATTCTTCTGAAGGCCGCCCTTCAGAGCGGCCATTGCTACCGACTGGTCCAAGTTTCGGACCTCCAGTGCGGCGACATTGAAATGGTTGATGTAGGCTTGAATGGACTCCCCCTCCCTCTGCTTGATATTGATAAGGGACTCCGAACCCTTCTGGGGGCACCGGCTGCTGACAAAATGGGCCACAAATTGGTGGCTCATTTGATCGAAGGAAAAGATGGTACCCGACTTCAGCGTCGAGTACCAGTTTCTCATCGCTCCCTTCAAGGTGGATGGGAAGGCTCGGCATAGAATGGCGTCGGGTGCACCATGAAGCAGCATCATCATCTGGAAGGCCTCCAGATGAACAACCAGATCCGAAGTCCCATCGTAGCTTTCGAACTGGGGGAGTTTGAAGTTTGGCGGGATCGGTTCCTGCATGATCATTTGAGAAAAGGGAGGGTCAGTGCAAATATCCTCACCATAAGCGGGGAGAGTGTGGCGGAGTTCTTCGATCCGCCGGTTCATCTCCTGGAGTCTCCGGTCTAGAAAATCCTCTCGACTTTGGGTCTCGAGGATCCTCCAACAGAATGGGGGCAGGGATCTTCCAGGGGTGGAGTCGTGATCCGATTGAGGGCTCTCCACCCTCGGGTTCATCTTCCCGAGAAAAATGGGGTGGCTGGCCCAAGTGGCCTGCCCCACCATCGGATTCTGGTGTTCCGGTGACACTCTTTTCAGGAGCACTGATGCCTGCGGCTGCTGTTGCTGTTGCATGGCTTGCACAGCTTCGGTGAGGCCTCTGACCTGCTGTGCCAGCAGATCAAATTGCTCTGCATCGACCGCCATTGCCGGAGGAGGAGGAGGCTGAAAAACTGGAGGTGAGGCCAGAGCCTGAGATCTGGCCGTGGAGGTCATGGATCGCTGTGTGGACGCCTTACGGGGAGGCATCGGGCAAAGACCAAGTGGAGGAAGGAGGGGAGGGCATCGAAAAAGATGCCCGAGGGCAATCCCGTTGAGCGCTCCTTTAAGAACAAGGGTACTGCGAAGGTTCAGGACCCCTTCCTATAGCGCCAATCCTGTTGGTGCAAAAATTTGCTAGCGTCGGAGAAGCTGGAGTCGCGGTCGCCATCGGGACCTGCAAAAGAAGTCTAAACCGGAGGTGGGGTTGCTCCGGGAAGACCCTCCGACGCTCAAGTCAGTTCTCTGCCTCAACAAGAATGGAGTGCTCGAATGAAAATTTTAGCAGAGTTTCTAGGTAAAAACGAGAGCTTAGAGAATAACGTATTTGGGGTCCCCATTTTATAGGCGGAGGGGGCAACAAACTGATGGCGATGTCTGTAACCGTCTGGTAGTGGGCCACCCAGAGTCAGGAGGAGTTTGTTGCAGAGAGTAGTGGAGTGGACCCATGGCTATCACCGGGGCGAGCCACATGGAGTCTGCCACGGGGAGCAGAGCGGCGTCCGTTGTCGCAACTTGCCAGAGAATGGGAGAATCGTGTGGTATCCGTTGCAGGAAGTGGAGCAGGATCGTGGCCATTATTAGGGCCTGCCAGGGAGTAATGGAGCTGCGTAGGGTCCGCCATAGGGACTGGAGCAGAACCGTGGCCATTATTAGGGCCTGCCAGGGAGTAATGGAGCTGCGTAGGGTCACCGCAGAGAGTGGAGAAGAACCGTGGCCATTATTAGGGCCTGTCAGGGAGTAATGGAGCTACGTAGGGTCCGTCGCAGGGAGTGGAGCAGAACCGTGGCCATTATTGTGGCCTGCCTGGGGGTCCAGACTTGTCGGCCGAAGTTCGGTTGGAGTCGGTAGCTGGGGATGGAGCCCGGCTCCCATAGGAGTCCGGTCGAAGTCCACCTGCAATCAAGGTCAGGGACGAAGTCCGGCTCCCGTAGGAGTCCGAACGAAGTTTACTTGTAAGTAAAGTCACGGGCGGAGCTCGACTCCCGTAGGAGTCCGGGTGAAGCCTTCCAGCAGTTGAGGTTGGGGACGAAGTCCAGCTCCCGTGGGAATCCGGACGGAGTCTTCCCGCAACCAGAGCTGGGGACGAGTCCCGGCTCCCATAGGAGTCCGGTCGAAGTCTACCTGCAATCAAGGTCAGGGACGAAGTCCGGCTCCCGTAGGAGCCCGGACGGAGTTTACCTGTAAGTGAAGTGGCAGGCGGAGCTCGGCTCCCGTAGGAGTCCGGGTGAAGCCATCCAGCAGTTGAGGTTGGGGATGAAGTCCGGCTCCCGCGGGAATCCGGACGGAGTCTTCCCACAGTCGGAGCTGGAGACGGGGCCCGGCTCTCATAGGAGTTCGGTCGAAGTCCACCTGCAATCAAGGTCAGGGATGAAGTCTGGCTCCCGGAGGAGTCCGGACGGAGTTTACCTGTAAGTGAAGTCGCAGGCGAAACTCGGCTTCCGTAGGAGTCTGAGTGAAGCCTTCCAGCAGTTGAGGTTGGGGACGAAGTCTGGCTCCCGTGGGAATCCAGACGGAGTCTTCCCACAGTCGGAGCTGGGGACAGGGCCCGGCTCCCATAGGAGTCCGATCGAAGTCCACCTGCAATCAAGGTCAGGGATGAAGTTTGGCTCCCGTAGGAGTCCGGACGGAGTTCACCTGTAAGTGAAGTCACGGGCGGAGCTCGGCTCCCGTAGGAGTCTGGGTGAAGCCTTCCAGCTGCTGAGATTGGGGACGAAGTCCGGCTCCCGTGGGAATCCGGACGGAGTCTTCCCACAGCCAGAGCTGGGGACGGGGCCCGGCTCCCATAGGAGTCCGGTCGAAGTCCACCTGCAATCAAGGTTAGGGACGAAGTCTGACTCCCGTAGGAGTCCGGACGGAGTTTTCCTGTAAGTGAAGTCGCGGGCAGAGCTTGGCTCCCGTAGGAGTTCGGGTGAAGCCTTCCCGTAGTCGAGGTCGAGGATGGAGCCCGGCTCCCATGGGAGTCCGGGCGAAGCCTTCTAGCAGTTGAGGTTGGGGATGAAGTCCGGCTCCCGTAAGAGTCCAGATGAAGTCTGCCTGTAGCTGGAGTCGGAGACGAGATCTGGCTCCCATAGGAGTCCAGTCGAAGTCTACCTGCAATAAAGGTCAGGACCGAAGTCTGGCTCCCGTAGGAGTCCGGACTGAGTTTACCTGTAAGTGAAGTCATGGGCAGAGCTCGGCTCCCGTAGGAGTCCGGGCGAAGCCTTCCCGCAGTCGAGGTCGAGGACGGAGCCCGGCTCCCATGGGAGTCCGAGCGAAGCCTTCCAGCAGTTGAGGTTGGGGATGAAGTCCGGCTCCCGTAGGAGTCCGGACGAAGTCTGCCTGTAGCTGGAGTCGGAGAAGAGATCTGGCTCCCGTAGGAGTCCAGTCGAAGTCTACCTGCAATCAAGGTCAGGGACGAAGTCCGGCTCCCGTAGGAGTCCGGACGGAGTTTACCTGTAAGTGAAGTCATGGGCGGAGCTCGGCTCCCGTAGGAGTCCGGGCGAAGCCTTCCCGTAGTCGAGGTCAACGACGGAGCCTAACTCCCATGGGAGTCCGGGCGAAGCTTTCCAGCAGTTGAGGTTGGGGATGAAGTCTGGCTCTCGTAGGAGTCCGAACGAAGTCTGCCTGTAGCTGGAGTCAAAGATGAGATCTGGCTCCCGTAGGAGTCCAGTCAAAGTCTACCTGCAATCAAGGTCAGGGATGAAGTCCGACTCCCATAGGAGTTCGGATGGAGTTTACCTGTAAGTGAAGTCATGGGCGGAGCTCGGCTCCCGTAAGAGTCCGGGCGAAGCCTTCCCGCAGTCGAGGTTGAGGATGGAGCCCGGCTCCCTTGGGAGTTTGGGCGAAGCCTTCCAGCAGTTGAGGTTGGGGACGAAGTCCGGCTCCCATAGGAGTTCGGACAAAACCTGCCTGTAGCTGGAGTCGGAGATGAGATCTGGCTCTCGTAGGAGTCCAGTCGAAGTCTACCTGCAGTCAAGGTCAGGGATGAAGTTCGGCTACCGTAGGAGTCCGGACGGAATTTACCTGTAAGTGAAGTCGTGGGCAGAGCTCGGCTCCCGTAGGAGTCCGAGTAAAGCCTTCCCGCAGTCGAGGTCGAGGATGGAGCCCGGATCCCATGGGAGTCCGGGCGAAGCCTTCCAGCAGTTTAGGTTGGGGACGAAGTCCGGCTTGTTGGGAAATGTATCCCAAAAAGCCAATCGTCAAGCTGTTGACGGTTGAGCAACCAAGTATTGTAATTGATTTATTAATAAATAAAATATATTTGGCATCTTCATCATAAGCTTTCATCTTTTAATGAACTCCGTTGTTATGATGAAGTCCTTAGGACTATTTAAGTTCGATAAAGAGAGGATTTATCGATTAGTCCTTAAAACTGTTCACGACCAAATGATAGGCTGTTAATAAGGACGACAGCTTCTATCGAGCATAGGTTGCTGTAGGCCATATGGGTTGGTTGTCCTCTTAACCAAGGAGTGTGGAGACACTGGTATGGCATACAGATGAGATGTAAGGGTACATCATCATTGAACGTCACCAACTCCAGAGCATTCTGCTGTCAAGAATGTCTCTGATGGGATATAGGTATAAGTGTCCCTTAGACTTGAGATCGCCTCAGTGACTTGCAAACAACTCACTGTGCTTTGGTACTGGACTAACTGAATTTCTAATTCAGGGACGGAAGGCTTCTGGGCACAGTCATGTACTTGCGAAGTCAGAGTGTGATCGAGATGGGATTGACCACTCCAAGAGTTGGAGAAGAATGAGTCGCTGTATTTCAATTTAGCAAAACCTTGGCCAGGGTAATCCATTAGATGGATTTGATATTTTGAAATACAATGTGGACAACCTAATCAGAGTTGACAGTTGAACTCTGGGGTGTCCTTTGATCATTTTGGTCAAGGGGATGAATTATATGTAAACTATATCCGCATGGGTTCTAAGGATGTTGTTCTACACATTCGACCTATCCGGTCGTCGGGTACCATTGCTAGATGGTCACTTCGATTGATACAAAAATTTATTCCTGTGCTACCGGCTTAGGTTCAGACCTATGAGGTCACACACATTAGAGTTCATGATCCGATCGGATGGTTGATCAATGATTAAGAATCATTCTAGGGTTAAATGATCAATACGATTGACATTTAACCCAGTGCAAGTATTGCAGGAGGATCGATTAGCAATTTGATTGCTAATTGATTTAATTTGATTAAGCCAATGGACTGAGATTAAGTCTAATTAAATATGATTTAATTAGATTTAGTTTGGGCTTGATTGGATCAAGTCCAATTGGTTTATTGGATAAGCCAAGTGCAAGGAAAAACTAGTCCTAGTTCAACTAGGACTTGGGTCAATCTAATTTCTAATTTGATTAGAAGATTAAATCAGATTTAAATCTAATTTAATCTGATTAAATTAGATTCTTAATTGGGTTAAGACCTATTTTAATTAGGTTGATCTAATTTTGGTTTGATTTGGTTTGGGAAACCAAATTAAAACAAGTCATAAGATAGAATCCTAGTAAGACTAGGATTCCACCTTGCGCCACATAAGCCTTCCCCACGCCCTCTCTTTTATTCAATGCCAATCTCCACTTATTTTGTGTGACAAAAGCCCTCTCCCAGGTCTCTCCCATGTTCACAAAAGGTCTCCTCTCTTCTTTCTTACATGGAAGGTGGTTTG